>NC_081562.1:69575226-69653977 GCF_022355385.1 Mustela nigripes
ACCATCAAGAAGATAAAGCTGACTTTATCTTCATCTAAAGAAGTTCAGTGTATTAAATACCAATGCATTCTTGTGAGAGTCTTATTCAGTGGAAGAGATAAAGAGTGAACCTCTGTATCCTCTTTGTTGGCCTGAAAATGGAATGTCAAGCAGCATATAATCATCTTTCTTGTTTTTAAAAAAAGGAAAGTGAGAGAAAGCGATTTCTATTTGTGTCAGATTTTAGATGTCTTAATATTCTTTCCTGTCTACCATCAAGAAGATAAAGCTGACTTTATCTTCATCTAAAGAAGTTCAGTGTATTAAATACCAATGCATTCTTGTGAGAGTCTTATTCAGTGGAAGAGATAAAGAGTGAACCTCTGTATCCTCTTTGTTGGCCTGAAAATGGAATGTCAAGCAGCATATAATCATCTTTCTTGTTTTTAAAAAAAGGAAAGTGAGAGAAAGCGATTTCTATTTGTGTCAGATTTTAGATGTCTTAATATTCTTTCCTGTCTAATTTTGCAGAAAGTGATAATAGAGTTCCTGTCAAATTAGAGGCTACAGACTTTTAACCTATGCCGTAAAAAAAAAACCCACATTAGTTATTATTACCATAAACATAATTCAAATAAATATTTAGTTGTAATACCATTATGTTGAAAGGTGTATTCCAAGCATATAATTTTGCTCATTACAAATATTAAAAATTCAGAATGACAGTGATAAAAAAAAAAAGGAAGAAAGAAAAGAAAAAGAAACACCGAGGTTTTTGGAGTCTTTTGCTTCCAAAGATGGAGTTGCAGTGTAAATTCATAATTGGAAAAATTGGAGTGAAGTGATTCCCATAAAGAATTGTGCATCTCTGTTACTTACGGAACATGAAATTATTTTCTAAAGTATCATAAATCCTGCCACATGTTTCTATCCGTGAGTCACAGACCAAAGTGAATAGTATCAAGAGTGGATCAAAGTGAGAAAAGAAAGAAGCAAGTAGAAAATTCACTGTGTCCAACTTCATAGAAAGAGCTACAAGCAAGTGATATTTCTGACCTTTGCTGAACCAATAGTTGAACCTGTTTTATTAGTCACCTGAGAATTACTTGCTTGAGTGGGACTGTTGAATGTGAAAATGATGCTGGATCAATCTTTAGAATTTTTCAGACCTTTATTAAACGGATGACAATTTTGAGTGTCACATCATTACATTTTCCAAATACCAGTAAATAGAGCACGCATTTTCATAGTTCAAGTTTATGCATAAAATATCTAAGCAGGTATATTTTCAGTGTGAAAGGGTATTTTCTCAGCCAAATTATTAGAATAAGAGAATGAATGAGAAAACAAATAGCATGCTCTAGAGAAGTCCTTTCTAACATTGCTTTTAGCAGTATTATCAAATTGGGTCACAGATAATTAGATTAATTTGACTACCCTATGGTTTTGTTTGGAGAAATGTAATGTGGCAACTCTCTTTGCTCTTGGATATCTATAGGATACAAGAAAATGGAAACACTCGGCCTTCAAAAAGGAAAGAGCTATTATGTCACGCTCAATCAGAGAGATGTAGACATTGATAGAGTATCAACACCTGAAGCCACTCTATTAAAGCATGCTTGGTTCCGCAAGCAAAAGTCACAGAAAATTGGCTCATGTTTCACCATCTAGGCTTGCTACCACTTGGTTTCCTTTAATTGGCTATCATGTCCATTTACTAGAAATTGGCTCTGTTTTCCAGCTGCTGGGTGTAGGAGTGATTTGCTTGTGTGAGTGTTCTCAGGATTACACCTGCAAGAGTGTAGTTTCAAACATCATTTTTCTTAGAAAAATTACTAACCATGTATATCTGAATATGTATATTACAAAGGAATTATAAAACCTAGAGCCAGAGAGGTTTTTCAAAGGATCTGACTTGTCCTAAAGACAGTATTAGCATAGATGGGTCGTGAAAGCCCCTGGGTGGGTCCTGGTTTGTAAGGTATTATTAAGGACAATTTAAGGGTCTTATCAAAGGAATTGAAAAATAAATAGTATCACACAATTCTTGGTAGAGGCATTTTAGCTAATATAGGGAAGTTTATAAACCCACATCTTAATGCTACACTGAGTAGACTGCTTTCATGTTTCCAGCATAGCCACTTAAGTATGCAGTTTTGTTCAACATTTTAAGAAATCAGTTAGGGTCATTGTTTTTGTTTGTTTGTTTTTTCTGCTTATTTCACATTGTGGTGGCTTTTTGTTTGTTTTTAAGGAAGAAAATTCCAGCATTTAACTTTGCTTTTCTGAACTAACAGACATTTATTTATGGTTACCTAATTACTGTAACCATGTATTTCCTAAAATGTTGTTCACTAGTAGTTTAACCACAAATACAGATGCTCTAATTTCTCTTTTATTGATTATCTGAATTGGGTCCACTGCTATCATCAGGGGAAGGTTCATGTAAATCTAGAATAAATATTTTAAAAATATAAGAATGAGTACTTTAAATGTAAAGGAAGATAAATGTAATATTCTTCTGAAACAAGTCTAGTAAGGATTTTGAGTTTTTAAGACTTTCTATTTAATTACTTTGCATTGAAGCCAGCTGGTTTGGTAACTTTCATGACCTTATATTCCCTGAATGTTCTCATAAATCAAAGGAAGAATATGCTCAATTCTAACATTAGTCCTGGGGAAAATTCCATATTTGAAAACAAAAGAAAGAAAGGTAGAATCAAGGTTGCCTTGGGAATTTTGAGGTCCTTGGTAAGGTTAATTGGGAGGGCATAAATTCCTTTATCCTCAGATTTTTCTTTTCCTTTCTCTTTTCTCCCCCTAAGCTTTCCTGCCCTCTAACCCATCAATTTCACTTGCAGCTTGAGCCTTCACACTTCAACATTGAACTTGGAGATATAAAAATATTCTAACAGGCAGGGGGATGGCCTTGATGATCTCTTAAAGTTCTTTTTAGTGCTCTATTTTAAATTCCAATGATTTAATAGAAACTCAAGGGTGAAATGTCCCTCTGGAGGTCATCAGTTGTAGTTCCCTCCACGTAAGAATGCCTCCTACCTTCTGGGAGTTGGCATTAACAGCCAGTCCCAAAGGGCCTCTTTATTCGCTGAATTTCTTCAGCATTATGGACTTACCTTGTTGACCAATTCAGAGAAGTACATGTCATATTTGAGAATTTTTCTAACTGTACGTTTTACCTTCTCCCTACCTTAGGTTTTAAATATATAAATCATTTCTTCAGCAAATCACTCTTTGGAAAGAGGTCTACGTTAGAGATTTCAGGTGTTGTTTTGAGGTGGAACAGAATTTCTGGTGGATGAGAATTGACGAAGTCAGAATCCATTGAGATCAAGCAATTCAACACACATTAATTGAGGACTTCTGTATAGGGGTCGTAAATGCTAATGCCTCAGAAGACAAGGCTGGTAATACAAATGTTGAGTTAAGCCCTACATGAGGCAATAGGGATGGTGTGAGGCCTGAGCAGTTCAAACCCAGGGCTAGCTTTCTTGTCCCAGCTGCTCTGCCTAAAGTATGCCCAGGGTTTGCAAACCCTTAAGTCTCTATGCATGGTATCTGTTTCATCTTGTGGGAGATTCGTAAGTGAACACCAAAAATTTCTGACCTAACTGAGGTACAAGAGTGATAAAAATTATTAATCAAGTGGTGACTACCATTTATAGAGTGGCTGCTAGGTCCTAAGTACCATACCACTCTTATTCAATTCATATGCTTATCATATGTGATAGTCCTCTTCAACTCTCTTTCAGATGGGAAGGTGGAGGCCCAGATATTGGTTACTTGCTCATAGTCACTCCTTTAATAATTGTTAGAGGCTAGGTTAAAACTGAAGTCCTTCAACTTAGCAACTTCCAAAACCCATGCTCCTAACCATTATTCAGGTGTATCAAAGGCTATCTTCTGTGAGATATTAATGAGTATCTGCATTTCTCTGCATTACCCCCCAAGCAGGGCAACTGGCATTACTGTGTTCCCCATAGGACTATGGCTTTGTTTCAACAAGACTGAGTGGAGGAAGACTTTGACTTCCAATTTTTAGATGCCATGCTTATGTTGATGGGAAACAATCCGAGGTCCCAGTGCTTTATTTTTTTTTTAATAAAATAATCTTTAACTTTATGATAGGTTTAGATTATAAAGTTGAAAAATAGTAGAATGTTTCCACATAGTCTCCCTCCAGTTTCCCCTGTGGTTTACATTTTATATTACTATTATATATTCAGCACAACTAAATAACCAACATTGGGTACTTTGCTGTTAACTCTATTTTATTTGGAAATGCCCTTTTTAAATTAGTTTTTTAGGGAAATGCCCCTTTTCTGTTCTAGGAATTTATCCAGGATACATATTATGTTTAATTGTCATGTCTCATTCCTTTCTTCTGCATTGTAACAGTTTCTCAGATTTTCCTTGTTTTCCATGACCTTGACAGTCAGGTATTTTGTAGAATGTCTCTCAATTTGTGGTTGTCTTTTTTTTTTTTTTTTTAATGGTTGTACTGGGGTTATGGGTTTTGAGGGCAAAGATGACAAAAGTGAGGTGCCATTCTTACTATATTAAGGGCACATACTTTCAACTTGACTTAACATTGACACTAACCTTTGATTACCTGGCCATGGATTCTCCATTTTAAGGCTACATTATTCTCTCTTTCTATATTGTACTCTTTGGAAGAGCAGGCCACACTCAAGGTGAGGAGTTAAACTCCATCTCCTCAAGGCAGAGTACAATAAATTATTTGGAATTCTATATGGGAGATTTGTCAGTTTTCCCCATTATTTATCTACTTATTTATTCATATAGGTATGAACTCATGGATATTTATTTGATACTTTGGATTATAATTCAATGGTATATTAATTATTTCATTGCTGAAATTGTCCCAGTTTTGGCCAATGGAAGCTTTTGCCTGTTGGTCTCTATGTCCCTTTGGCATACCCCTACCGTTTTGTTTTTCTCTGTTATTTTAAAATCTGTGCTGCTGTCACTCATGAATATCCTGTCTTATACTGTGCTTTTTTTTGGTGGGGGAGATTGTTTAGATATAAAAACCAGTCCTATGCTTGTCCTTGCTAAATTTCACATTCTTGGAGCTTACTGTTACCGTCCTCTCTTTCCTACTACTACAGCTTCTTACATGGTCTCTGAATTTGCGTTCTGACCACCTCCACTTGCACTGTATTTGGGTCTTTGAATAGCAACCAGAGTGATTTTTTTCAAACCAATCAGTTATGTCTCTCCTCCATGTATCAATGCATAAAGATGTACATGATCTGACTCTTGTTTATGTCTCTGATCTCAACTCTTAACCTTTATATCTCTTAGTATGTTTTGGCCACACGACTATCCTTTCCAAGCTTGTCTACGTGAGGCTTTTTTAACATTGGTTCTCTCTGCCTGGAATATTCTTCATTCTTCAAATGGCTTATTTGAAAGCCATTCGAATGGCTTATTTTCAGGGAGGACTTTTCTTGAATTCGGTGTAAGTTAGCTTTAATTTCTCCCTATCATAGTGCCATGTTTTATTTTCTTTATAGCAATCATCATGATGGATTATTTTCATAATAATTTTTTAGCTGCTTATTATCTTTCTGCTTCTCCCACTATTAGAATGTAACAGGGTCTTGTTTCTCTTGTCCATAGCTGTATCTCCAGTGCACAAAGCAATTCCTGGCACATGTAAGAAGCTCTCTCTCTCTCTCTCTCTATATATATATATATATTTGTTAAACATTGGTTGCTAAAGACCCAGTATGTCTTCTGAGTAACACTTATCTTTGAGGTCCCCATAATCTGTAAAGCCCTTGTGTTGCGATACCTTTGTTATTTCATGCTGTTGCCTTTATAGGATCGCATTGTACCATTCTGATTAAGATTGTATGTTTCTTTAGATAGCATGTTGTGCCTATCCTAGTGAATTTTCCCCTAAAAAAATAAGCCAGCCGTGTTTCCATCAACACTTGCTTGTAGCCTATAAACCCAAGCTGTCCCTATGTGCTCCCATTCCTTTGCAGATCACCAGGACAAGATAGGAGATACAGAGGCAAAACTTAGAGCCACCAAAAATTTACCTTCTGTCAGTTAACATAGCAGTCCTCTCTGAAAGGTGTTGTTCCATATTTTTTTAACCTCAGCTATTTATACTGTTTTTCAGCTTATATTTCTGTCTTGACCTCAACAAAATCATCATGAGGTATCTTAATTGACATCCAGATATGGTGTATCTGATATACTCTTTGTGTTAGCATTTTAACCCATTCTGACTCCTTATGATCCTTATTTCCTAGTCTTAATGTTCAAAAGCCATTTCTTTAAGAATCTATCTTAGAGTGTCTCCTTGGATCTATGTGAAACTCTGTTGCTATAAAATTTATTTTTCTTTTTATCACTTTTATTTACTTTCCTTGGGCTTATACACAATTACATAATTAAAAAATATTCAACAAGCTTCTCAAGCAAACATAATGCTTTACCATGTTAAGGAATATGTAGTTAATCAGGCATATTTGATACCATGCAGATTTGACCGCTACATAGCTTACAGGAGCTATACAGCTCTTTACAGTCCCTGTAAAATCACTCACCAATCGATAGTTCCTTATTTAAGTCAATGATTCATTATTGTTTTAACTAACTTATGTATAAACATTTTGTAACAGTGTGAGTACTTATGACTTGCTTCCAGGTATAATGGGAAATGCATTACAAACTAACATTAGCCGATGGAAGTACCTAGTAGAATCAGTTACTGCATTTCAATCTTAATTTTTTTGGGTGGTGGGAAACCTTATCATTTAGTATTTATTTTCTGCTGTGGTGTTGTCTTTGGTCTACTTCCTTTGCAAACAGTCTGAGCCACCGACATTTGCATCTATGAGGTTTATTGTTGTGTGTTTTGGGGAACAATACCTATGAGGGGTGAGGGAAGCAGGATGGGCAGATGGAGAGGTTGAATTAAGATGCAGTTGAAACAGAGGCTGCAGCCAGTCCTATCTGGAGCTCTAGAGCTGGGCTGGCCATTCAGGAGCTGTCCTCAGTTGAGGTAGGGGGCTGGCCTTTGCACCTCCTTATTTAGCAGTCATTAGACATTTGCTGCCCCTGGAGAGGAAGTTAGCCTCCAGCAAGGCAGCTCCCTTCAACAGAGGCAGTGCCCAGAGAGGGGCTCAGCTGTGACCGTTAGCTTTCAGTGCTGCCAGCAGCTGGGGCAGTGAATGCTTTGAACTGAAGAGAAGATCTTTAGTTGTTGGGTGAATAATACACATCTTCTACAGGTAAATTCATATAAATTTCATATCCCATTGTTAACTTTCTATTTCTGTGCCATTTGCATTCACCCTTGAATTGTTGCACTCCCATTCTTGCCTAAGCTCCTGTATTTACCCTGAATACATCTTTCAGTTTCTTCATCTACAGAGTGGGGAGAGTAATGCACACACATGCAAACACACACACACACACACACACACACACACACACACACACACTACAGTGATCTGGCTTATAGTTGAAAGCTTAATAGGAATAAGTTTCTTCTATCAAGACTTTGAAATGCTTCTTTAACTAATTTGGCTAGGACCTTAAAAATTAGATTCTATGGACCGCTGTTTCTCCATTGGAAAGAAAATTGTTACTTCTTCTAGTTTCCTCTAGGCATTTCAAGAAGCATATGGCAGTGAAAATGTAAAATGGGCTTAGAGAACCTTGAAATAACCAATAGCCTCCTATCCAGAACTAGCTCAATTCCTTCTACCTCCCTCATATCAACCTCCTTGTTAAGCACTGCTTTAACTGCAGGTTAAAGGCTTCAGGTTTAGGCTGCAGGTTTCTGGAAGCTTCTCAAACTTCTGAATATTAGCATTATATGCAACAATAAATCTGAGGATTTACTGACCAAGTCCTTTACTCATAGTTGACAAGAAAGCAGTACATTTTTGCAGTTATTGTATGTAGCACTGTATTAGAATGGGTATTGAAAAAAGCTGTTTTTCCTTGTCCTTTCAAAACAGTTTTTCCTACAAGGGAAATTCAAGTCTCAGCCTGTTATATTGCTAATGCACAGTAACATCTGATTTGAATCAATTCTGATTAATGTGCAGCTTGGCCTGCCAGGAGATACTATCCTTCTTCCAGCAAACCAGTCTCAGTACTCTTTATCAAACATCTCTAAAACTATGACAACTCATTCTTGTTCCAGCATCTGACATGTGCTCAACAAGATGAACAGACACTTGAGTGATATCAACAATGTATGCCCCTTCTTTCTTTGTAGGAACCTGGTTTATGTAAAGAAGTAGATTGTCTAAGATATAACAGAATCAAACTGGCCAATAAGTGTAGGCAGATTCCACCTATTGACTGGTACCATGGATTTGATCAGTGATTTTTAGTAAGGTATGATAAATGTCCCTGAATTCATGTAGCATCTTAGGTATTCATTGAAACAAAATGATATCGTAGTAACCATGTTACAGTGTTCTTACTTCTGGCTTTACTTCCTGGTCCTCTCTTACCATTCTTGGTTTTGAGGCCTAAAAGATGTTTTAAAAAACATAAAATTAGAAAGTTTAAAAAACTTGTACCTTGTAAGTACTTGTAGGAATAAATGGTTAGTATATGATATCTTAGGTCATGTCATTTTGTAGAATTCTCCCACAGCTTCCTGTCTCCCTCAGAACAAAAGCTAATGTCCTTATAATACCTATGATGTCCTGACCTTTCCTCTTCCCTAGTTACCTCTTGAACTCACAATGAACCATCTCCCCTCTTGTTTCCTCCCCACCATCCACACTAGATTTCTTCATATTTGTCTAACCTACTGGGACAGCTCCCACCTCAGGACCTTTGAATTTACTGTTCACTTACACACTCACTCCTCAGTTAAGTGAATGCTTATCTCTTGCCTCTTTAAGTCTGATCATTTGTGACCTTCTCATTAAGTTCTCTTATGACTTTCATTTTTAAAATATTTAAAATATATTTTTAAATATTATTTTTCAATATTTATTTGAGAGGAGAGAAAGCATGAGGTGGGGACTAGGTAGAGGAAGAGGAAGAGGAAGAGGGAGAAGCAGACTCCCCACTGAGGAGGTTGCCCAATGTAGGACTCCACCTCAGGACCCTGGGATCATGACCTGAGCAGAAAGCAGATGCTTAACCAACTGAGCCACCTAGGTGTCCCTCTTAGGGCTTTTAAACTCTAAAACAGCAGACACCCCCTGCCTTGCCCTGACCTTACGAAAATACATCTGTCTTCTTTGCTCTATTTTTCTCCTTGTGTGCACCATCTTCTAAATACCATATGTTTAATTATTGTGTTTATTGTATTCTCTGCTTACTAGAATATTATGTTCATGGTTTCAGGGTGTTTTGTGTGTTCTGTCCACTCACAAATCCCCAGTACCTAAAATCTTCCCAGAAACTAAATAAATGAATGTGAATAAAAGGACGTAATCTACATTGAAATGGACCTAACAGGAGAGTAAATGTAGACTGAACTATGATTGATGGGGGACTACACTCTAACAGTATTCGAAATGTGTGTCTTTGACAGATCTCTGCCACTCAAATTGTTTTTCAGAAGTACCTTTATATCTATAAAGTATTTACCTTTTTCTGTTACTTTTACTTCTTGCTTTGGCTGTTACAGCATATAGTTCAATTTTTCACACCTTGTTTAGACTTGGGTGTTTACTGTAACTCTACTGTTTTAAGTTTCCTACCTCCTTAAATCCACAAAACACTTCAAGAAAGGATTTCCACGTATTATATTTTTGTTCAGAAAGCCTTATCTCAGGCATACATATTTGCCCATTTTCTTTTTTATTAAAAAAAAATGTATAATCATTATACATGCAGAGGGGTGTTTCAACAGACTGGGTTAGTATCTCTCCATGAAACCACACACAATAAAACAGTTTCCTAAAAAAAGTGAACAATGCATAAAATGCTGATACAGGGCTACAGAACACTTAATTATTTCTTTATCCCCCCATTGTTTATCCTTGTTTTGTCAACTTTCCATATCACTACCCACAATGCTTTGGGTTCGGTTTTCTTTGAACATTCCTTTCCTCTGAACTTGCCATGAACTTGTGCTTGTAGTATGCCTCCACAGAGTGCCACAGCCACTTTATAAAGAGGAAGAAATCAACACTTTTGTCCTAAAAGGTACTAAAACCAAGCTCATAGTATAAAATAGTAAACACACTTGTCCAGTTGCTGTTTTGGGTTGAAGTATGATTCTTGCTTTAAAAGAAGGTTAGTGTAATAGTTTGCACATACTTCAGGAGAATCAGGAATTTAGTTTGTGTGGGGAGGAGGACGAGAGAAAAGAATTATGTTTCACAAGATTAGGTGGACTGGAGGAGGAGAAGGATTGCACGAATACCAAATACGATACAAGAGAGGACGGAGCCCCTTATCACACATGCAGTGTAGGATGATGTAGAGGATTATTTGTTTTATACAGAAAGACAGAAGGAGGGACTCTTTTTTTTTTTCCCCATTTCTGGTGATTTCTGTGCTTCCAGGGTTATGGGAAATTATTGTTCCTTCTATCAAAGTGTCAGGAGAGGGACTCTGGATTGGGAAATAAATCTTGGATTCTCATCCCAGTGGATAAAAGTGAATGGGAATTTCCTACAATATGAATTCTTGCCTGACTTGCAACCTCAACTGATTATTTGATAAAGGGTAGATCCATGAACTCTATGGGATGTGGCCCAAATCATAGCACAGTCACTTAAAAAAAAAAAAAAGACATGCAATAATTTCCCTTATGTAATATATTGAATAGGTTGTTGTATTTGACTTAACTGTGTTGTATCAGAGCTGCATCAGGGCTCCAAAGGACCAAGAGTCATGTGGGTCAGATCATCGATTCAGGATTCGTTAGGAGCTTGAGAAATCGGATTTGTTTGTTTGTTTGTTTTACAGTTTGCCCCTCACTCACCTGGAGAGAGTGTGTGAGGGGAGGAGGAAGGAAGACTATAATAAGATTGATGAAGAGTGTGGTAGTGAGAATTCCAGTGGAGAGAATGAAGACTGCTGAGGAGTTGCTCTCATTCTCCCCTCTTCCCCCCATTCCCATGACGTGCATGTGGACGGGATGTGAAGAACCTCTCAGGGAGCTTGGCGAGTAGTCTGCCCTCTGAGGGGTGGGGCATAGGTTCTGGTACCTAACATGAGCATGCAAAAGTCAGAAGGTAAGAGGCCAGGACAAGGAGACAGGACTGCAGTGGAAATAAGGCCCATTTCCACAACTCTTAAGAATAAGCTGTGGTTTCCTGGAGGTCATGTGTGAATCCTAGAAGGGAGCCAAGTGTGATGTCTCCAGCCACTGCCTCTTTCCTCACTCCCATCCCTACTGTGAAGAGTTTCTTGTCAAGAGGAAGGCAGCCCTGGCAGAAAGACTAGGGTTCAGTGATCTGATTCAGGAGCTGACAGGAATCCTTCCGGCCGCATTTAAGGCATTTGCCAGTGTTCAAGAACCACAGCAAGGTGAATTTCGAGGGACTCAGAAAACATGCACTGCAAGAGAGAGCCAACACTGGGACATTGACCAGTAGCAGAATATGGCCCATCCAAGCCAAGAAAGACTTTTGTTCATCTTTTACTTCTCTTTCTCTTCTCCATTTAGTCAGCAGTTTAAATTTGCCTCAGATTTTTACTGACTAAAATTTTAAACTGTCCCCAACCAGGATATTCCCTTATTTAGTAGATGTTTACTGAATAGGTAGTATGTGCAAGGCATCGGGCTAGCATATGTATTTTCTGATTTCAAGGGCTATGTCTAGCAATAAGTTTTCCTTTATCCTTGTTCTGAATGCAATTTTAGTCTTCGCAAAAAAATTGGCAATTGCATAGATAGTTTCCAGGTATTTTTGCATAAATAGATAATTTCCAGTTAAATATAAACTATATTTTTAAATATAATTCATAATATGAATATTCCACTTTCACTTGAGTGAACAAGATGAGATTGAGCTAGTACAGGCACAGCATTCTTACAGTCTTTTCAGATTGATGGAGGTGAACTAGAGCAGCCAACCAGATAACTGGATACTGTTCATTGTGATCTTCTCATTCAGTTATTGAGTTGTTTCATCTGAGCTCTCGATGGCGTGCTGTAAAGGAACTGTATTTGATTATTTGTTTTGGTAAATATTTATTGAACAGGTACTATGTGTAATCATACTGTGTGTGATTGCAGTAGATCGATGTCTTTCCTGCCCTCAAGAAATGTATAATCTAGTGACATAGAGAGATTCCTTTAGTAAAGATCCCTGCCATATTCAGAAACATATGATTAGTGAGATGTGAATGGTATTTTGAATCTTTTATGGCAAATGATAAAGACCCAATTTGAAAAAAACTTAGCCAAAGAGGAGATTTATTGGCTCATATAACTAGGAAGTTCAGTAAAGACAGTTACTTCAGGCACAAGTAATATCATCAGGACAGAGTACACTTTGCTCTTCCCATTACTCTGCTCTGCTTGTCTCCATATTAGCTTCATGCACAGGCAGCTTTCTTCTTACAGAAGCAGCTCTAGGCTATGACACTCTTTTAAGTAGTATTTCCAGAGAAAAGAGTACATACTTTTTTTTTTTTTTTTGCCCAGGAAGTTTCTTATGACTGACCCACTTAAAATTCTGTGCCCTTCCTGAGTCACTCACTGTGGCCAGGGAGATGGCATGCTTCTATTGAGCCACCCTTAGTTAAATGCCTCCCTGGTTAGGAGTGGAAGGGGCTGGCTCCAGTAAAATTAACTTGGAACGTATTCTCCAAAAAGAGGGGTATTCTTTCACCGTAAGAGAGCTGGTGGGAACAAACGCAAGTAAAACCACAACTCCATTAATTGGGGGCAGTGCAGAGAAGAAAGGGGTCTTTTGGTAACTTCAGAAAATGTACAGGAGGTAGGACTAGTAATAGCTCAGCTTTTGAGATTTAAACAGAGAGTCTTTTGGGACACGGAGGAAAGCTTCTCTCTCGGGCAGAGGATCCAAACCATAATACCTAAAAGCCCCCCAGAATTCAAACAATGCCTTGTTACTATCTTTGTATATATATCCTAGCACCCTGAGGACAATCTCTTCCCTTTAACGCTTTGCTCAGTTTCTCCTTCACCCTGCCCTCCCCACCATGATCACTGTCCCATTCACTCCCTGTCATTCGTCCCACTCGGATAAAAGACACTGGTTACTAGCTAATATGCGGATTCTGTGCTTTTCACGGTGCTCCCTGACTTCGTATCTCTCAGGCAACTTTTTCCTCTCTCGACTTCTGAGACACTGTTCTTTCCCTTTCTGTTCTGCCCACCTGAGCACTCTTTCTGAGTCACTACTATTGGCTGATTTATTGCTGACCTCTCCTTAACGTCTCTTTTCTCCAGAGCTCATGCCCGGCGCTCTTTCCATTGTACATGCTCTTTTCCGGCCCATCCCATTCATTCTCATGGCATCGATGAACATCTGTGCTTATCAGTACCAAAAGCCCTGCTAGAGTTCTGATACCTCGCTGTATGTCCCAGATTCCATGATTCATAAAGATCCTAAGTTGAACATTTCCCTTAGTTTTGTATCTGTTCCATTCCTTCCATTCTCATTTCTGTTAATAGAAATTTTCATTTATGTTGTCCATAATCAAGTAAGATTAAATGTTGCGCCAAGCTCTGGTTAGGCCTCAATCTTGTATTCTAACTGGTGTTTCTGAATAATCCTATATTGTCTTTGGTCACATTTACAGAGCAAGAAGCTAGTACTTGAGGTGTAGGTGTAGGTTGAGTTTTAGGTAGAAAACAATGTTGATTTATAATGAGAAAAGTACACTTTGGGGGAAGCAGATAGAGCAAGGCACACAGATTGGTCTGCGTAATTCACAAAGAAGGTCTAATGTGGGCAGAACTATTGAGAAGTCACTGAGTATCAGGAAGATGATGAGGAGCATCATTTTCAAGGCTAGGACTGCAACAGGAACTTCGGCTCCCACTTCTGGGATTCCCTCCCACACTCTCAGTTTTCCCTGCATGATCATCTTTGCATTTAAAACATCTAAGAATGCAGTATTGATTACATCACAACCTTTAAATGCATGTCTGTCCTTAGCATTCTGTGGTGTCCAAGCCACATTATTAGCCACACTTCATCATTAGCCAAGTGGCTGCTCTTATTGAGTTAACTCTGATGATTGCTTTCAAAAAAGAATATTACTTGTTGATTGTTTCCAAGGCATGTTTCAAAGGCCCACTTAATAGTGTTTTTTCTTCAGTCTACTGACAAGAATTTTAGTAATTTTTCCAACTCATTTTTGTAGAAATGTCTCCTTTCACTGTGGCCTACTTAGATAATAAGCCATACATGAGTGTGTACTACAAACGAAATTGTGTGTTTTTTGGTGCTAAAAGATGAGAAGATGAGTTTGTAACTTTTTACCCATGGAAAAATCATTGAAAAAACTAATGAATGTTGAATATTCAAAAGTATTATAGACTGGCTCTGGACTTTCAAAATACTTAGTGTTAGTATGTTCTGTCATTTGTTTTGCTTAAGACAAAGGCCTGAGTACCATTTTAACCATCTGAGAAGAATTAGCTTGATTTTCAGGCTTCCTTTAATTATACGGCAGATCATAGATCGTATCAGGGTATTAACTTCTGATATTTTGCTACCTGACATTCTGTCTTCATATAGATTTTTAAAACATTATTTTAATTTTTAAAGTACAAATATAGTTATTTTAAGAAAATTAAAAATGAAATATTTATTTTATTACAGAATATGCAGTCATTGTAAATTTAGAAAACACTGGTGAGCAAAAAAGAAGAAAATTAAATTTTACTCATAAATAACTACTGTTAAATGCATCTAGACCTTCCAAGCTTTTATTTAGGAATACAAATTTTTTAAAAAATAATAATTGGATCAGACAGTGTGTGTATATATTTTTTTCCTTAAAGAAAACATATGTATCCTACATTTTGCATGCAACATGTTAGGGTATAATTTTTTTTCCTACCGAATTACTAGTAGGAACAATATCTTATCAAAGTTTTATAAAAAATACAAGTTCTCATATCCTATTGCTTTTTGATAACAATACTTGCTAAGTTTTACTGGGAGCTTTTCATGTGACAGGCCTGTGCTCAGTATTTACGTTGTCTCCTCACAACGATTTCCTGTGCTTCCTAGCAGTATTCATCTTTAGTGGACCTGGACCTTAAAGTGAGAGATTTATTATTTGACCAAACTCATAGCTAGTAAGTGGCAGAACAAAAATTCAGATCCAGGTCTGTGGGTTCCAGTCTGTTGTGAAAACTACAATAAAATACAGTGAAGACACTTGGAATATATATAGTAAGATGTCACACTGAACATGCCGTCTTGTGTAGTGTTCTCAATCTGCCAATCTCTGAGATTTCTGAGGTGAGGTGACATCATCACGAGGCTTCGAAGAAACCCTAAGCCAAATGGAAAGAATGGAATAATTTTCCCCTAGTAACCAGAGAGATCTTGAAAGCACTATGCAGTACATTGCTTTATTTCCTTTCTCTGCTTGGTCACTGTCACCAAAGCCTACCTACCTCTTGGACTAATTTTCAGGAGGTTCCATTTTCATAAAATGTATTATCAAGTACCAAGTCATTTACCTTAATTCCTGTCTTTCTAGCCAGTCATAAGCAGCTCATGTGGAATACCTGAACTTAACTTCTCTGGTAAAGATGTCAATTACCTTCTTGGGTACCAAGCAATGGCTAGAACTTGCATAAGAAATGTAGAAAGTGATGGGGACTCTAGCATCACTAGACTGTTTAATAGATTTAGCAGTAGAGTGGCCTCTCAGTTAGCACATTGTCAGTGAACTTTTTCCTGAGAAGGGAAGTATACAAACCACATAGTCAGAAAGGTCTGAGTCTGAACCCCAGCTTTACCACTTGCTAGCTTTATAGTCTTGGGTATATTGCATAATCTCTCAGAGCCTCTGTTTTATCATCTGAGATATAAATAGATAGAGGTAGATAGATGTATACTTTTTGCCTACAGTAGCCAAGAATATGACTTTTTTTCTTAAAGAAATACCAAGACAACTTTCTGCTTTCTATTTGCTTTTCTGTGGAATTGGGGAGTACATTTCAACCCTCTCTTCTACAGTAAAGCTGAATTTTGGTTAAATTCCACATGGAAAAGTTAACTTAATTATAACATTTGCAAGCATAAAGACACTGATATAATCCATTTTGACACATATTTCAAATATGACTAGATCTGAGGCTCAGAACTGGGAAATAAGGCGATTAGTGGGAGAACCAAGACTCCACCGTGTTTGTCTGTCTTGACATTTATAATAAAGTTACTGCTGGTGGCTGACAAAGCAGATAAAATTTACAGTTTTATTTTGTTAATGATCCCTAAAAATCAGTTATATGTAAGATAGACCCCTATAATCCAAATGAAAATGTAGTTGCTAATGTCAGAAAAATGATCTTTGTAATGAAGCAAAATTATTGTTCTCAGCAAAAGACTATATATAACTGTATAAATGTGTATGTGGGGTTTTTTTTCTGTTTTACTTCATAGAGAGCATATTTATTTTAATTTTATTGATACACTTAGGTTTAATAAATTTTATATATTAAATACACATTCATAAATATCATATATGTAAAATTAGAATTTCCTTAAATATTTTGTTGTTAAATTTTCATAGTAGTTTTTGAAAACATACCTTCTTGTCTTAATGGCAATAAAAGTGTGGATTTACCACTTTTCATAACTGTATTTTGAAAGTTTTATAGTCCTTTAGAGACAGACTCCCTGGAAGTCTTGCCAGTGAGCAAACACCCAAAATTAATAACATGAGTGATTTGATGATTTTGGCATCTTGCAAAAATGGTACATTAGATTTTCTTTAAAGAGTTATAACATGTATTTTCCACTTTCATTCTTTAGCTTTTAGCTCGTGTTTCAAATAGACTATTAGTGTGTACTTAAATTACTCCTCTAAGATTTTCAAAAATGATTTGATGAATAATGATAATGTAAATTTTAGAGTAAAATGCACTGTAAAAGAAAAAAAAAACTGTCTTTCTGGGTTTAGCTTTTTTGGAAATATTGGTTTTTCTTCTAAAACTTCCAAATTTCATATCACTGAAAATTTGATGACGAGTAATTTCAGCTTCACTTGACCCAACTTGTGAAATGATTGAAAATGCCAATGGCAGAGGTAGGGGATGAATGTGTCATTATGATACTTGTCTCTTTTATTGAGTTGCCATTTGTCAAACTGTGAACATATATGTGTCACCTGTTGTTCTGGATGTCATCCTCATGGTCTTTTAGCTTTTTTGCTTAATTAAAAATAATTTAGAGGTTGTCTGACAAACTTTTGCCTATTTACCTGCTTTAGACATTGTAGAGGATGTATTTGATGATCCACAAAACATGCTTTTTTTTTTTTTAATAAAGACTCATATTTTGAAATGGAGGGCTATGTACTCCTCTAAAGTTCAGAATGTATAGATTTGTTCCAAGAAAAGATCTAGGTGAGAAAGCAACATAGAGTGAATAAATCACTGTGATTTCTTTTATAAAATCTCTTCTTGTGTGGGTCTTCTCCCCCTAATTCCCATTTGAGAAATGTCAAAACCCATTACAATATCTTTAAGTTTTGAGCATTTATTAAATGTGAGGGATTATTCTAATAATGAAAATAAGTAACATATTTTGATTTCTCTCTACATGGAATGTACTATTCCAACCACTTTACATATGCTAACTTGATTATTCCTCAAAAACCACACAAACAAGACACTGCAGGTTACTTATCTTGCCCAGGCACAGCTAGTAAATGGAGGCATTGGTTTTGAACCCAAGCAGTCTGGCTCTACCCCCAACAGATTCACTGAACTACTTCCCACTTGCAAAGTACTTTTAGAATTATGGCTTTTGTACTTAGAACATCAGTGCCATGATGAGCAAGTTATCTTCTTAAAGATAGAATTTAAATGAAGGTTTAATTTTTTCCAAGGTGTAGTTGATCCTTGCCGTGAAAGGGCTGCTCATTTGTCCCATCTTTCTGGTTGCCACGTTGATTTTAAAAATGGACATTAAGTGTGGTAAAGACAAAAGAGTTTGTTTTGAAATTTTGAGTAGAAGAGCAATTAAAGGAGTGTAAATTTTCCCACGTTATTCAGATTGGTCAGGATGGTCAGTACTGTTTGTTCATGTGTAAAATCAGGTTTTTGCCTCTTGTGATAATAGCTGTCAGGGAAGCTGACAGAAGATTTGTGTTAAGATGTATACTATGGAGAGTTATAGTAAGTAATTAGCATGGTCACAGCCTCCTCCCCCACAAAATAGATGAAAGATTAATTTTAACTTTCTTTAAAAAAATGTGAAATGTGCTACAGTACTTGGGAGGCTTATCAGCACACACCCCTCTTGTTTGTTTTCCAGGCTGTGTTCAGAATTGCTACTGTCAGCAACAGAGCCTTGAAAAATCAATATTTAGGCTCTTAGACTCCTGATAGGGGTGTAAGGGCAAGGTTTGTTACCTCTTTAATTTGCCCCCTGATGTTCTCCAGCTCCCTTCTCCTAGCTTTTCTTGAGATAGGAAAAGAAGGAAAGTTTTATCAACCCCCAGTGGATAATTCCACCATTGTGGATTTCTGCCTGTTAGTCTTTTACTGTTACACACATTCACACCTCATATATTTTGCTCTAAAAGCAGAACATCTGAGATGATTCTGTGGTTGAAAAAGATCTCAAAGAGATGGAAGATAGATTTAATGTTGCCATTTTTAGATAATGCTGTAAATAGAATGGCAGCTGTCCTCGGATGCATAGCAGATATACAGTACATATGCTGAATAGAAACAGATAAAAGATTGCACTCAATTAATCCTCATGAAAAGTAGCATTTTAGCCATGGACTCAGTGATCAAGTTTTTAACTATAGTGTACTTATTCTACCTCCTTACATGATAAAATCCAGTGCTTTGAAGGTGACTCAAGAAGGGAAAAATTTACTATTATCCTCAACTAACTTTAAAGCAATCAGTAAGGTCTTAGTATTTGCCCTTCCTCTCTTTCTTAATAATCCTGTAAACAATTCAACTTTACAAGCATTTCTGGAACACTTATTATGTACAAAGAATTCTTGGTGCAGTGAGGAGAACAACACATGAACTATTTCTTGTATAGAAAAGGCATAAGCAGAAATTTATCATGCAAGAAGAATGTGACAATTGCCACAAGTGAATTCTGATAGATATCTTTAGTTCAGTAACAGTTGAGCATTTATAAAACAATGTCTCCATTTCAGGTATATGCTGATAGGTGCTGTGGATACTGAGATGAATTAAACCAGTCTCCAAGGAGCTTTCCTTAGGAGATGATATGCAAACTAATCATTATATTCAGTAATTGAATGTATGTTTAAATGTTCATAAATAGCAGAGGAAGGGAAGATTAATTCTCCTGGATGGTGTTGGGTAGTAGGGCAGGACTTCTGACGAGATAATGACTGAGCAGGATTTTTGAGGCATGGTTAAGAGTTTGATAGATGAGCAATGAGAGATAAAGGCAATAGAAGAAGGTGAGAACATTGCAGAAAATGGGAATATCATGCCTGAAGATAAGGAGGCATGATACTGCATGGAATATTGGAGATTGAATTGTCTGGGGTTGGCCTTGACCTGTACAATATCTCTCCATTGTTGGAGGATGTCTGGAGTGTTCAACAAAGACAGGGCTATGAAAGTCCAAGCCCAAAGCAAAGTAAATTATATATGTAGACTTTGTTTGTATGACAGCAATTTACATGCTTTCTCTTTAGGACAGACTTGGTTTTGAGTCCAGACTCTGGAACTTGTTCTGTGATCTTGAGCAATTTTCTAGACCTCTTAGACCTCATCTTTTCATATTAAATGGAAGTTCTAATATTTAACATAAGACAGTACATTGTCTGATACCTATATATAATAATGACTTTAATTATCACTAGATTTTTTTTTTTCTTGACCATCTTATAGTGGTATTACTTAGTAAGGGATTAAAAGACTTTATCAATGTGGTATAACTGCCATCCTTCCCATGAGGTCTGGATTTTGAATCATGTGGGAGAGAAAGTTGAAAGAGCTCTGGAATATGAGTTTGGAGACTGGAATTCTAGTTCTACCTGAGCCATACATTGGGATTGGTGATCTTGATGAAAAATATGCTCCTTGAATTTATTCTCTAAAGGGCTGGGGTTTGGGCTAACCGTCTATCTGACTCATGTCCTTGCTGCTATGAGTAGGTTTCTGAGGAGCAGTCCAGCCAGTTGAAAGAGATAAACTATGTGACTTAATGCCAGTAAAGGTTTACTAAACCAGAAATTGGCCTATATAATTTTTGTTTGCAGGAAAATTGCCTATAGCAACCTAACTCATTTTAAAGAATGGTGGTTTCCCATTGTTGAAAAAAAACGAGGAAATACAGGGTTAGCATGCCCTAAAATTCATTAAACATGCAGAAAGGGGTTTGGTCAGCCTTGCAGTTTTATTCAGCAATCAAGAATGGGAAGAGTAGAGTGTGGTTTGATGGTTTGGGGGTGTGATGGTTAGGTTGTGGTTAGGTGGGCTTCCGGGGGGGGCATCTAATGCCTGTTGAGATTCTCTGTGTCAGAATAGGTGGAAAAACACTCAGTGAATCATGTTAATGATTGATGACTCTTAAAGCTTGAGAAAACGTAGTTGGTTTGATTAGGGGGCATCGTGCTTTTCTATAAATTAATTGTAATACTCATGAATAATGAGTATTCATTCACAAAGTACGCAGAGATTAACATCCTGAAGAGTATATAGTCAGGAGGATCACAGTCAAGGAGTGTTAACTCTAGATTCCAAACCACAGCCTTTGATATTACTTCCTCTCATGACAAAATCTAACTGCTATTTTCACTGTACATTAATTTTGATATCATTTTGGAGTAATAGCATGTATGGCTCTGTAGCCTCTTAATGTAGATAGTCCTCACTCTCTCTCTCTATTTCCTTGCTTTGTTTCCCATGTTAATCTGGTAACCAGCCACTTCTTGTACTGATTATCTTATAATTGAAACTGTAAAAGCCTATGGCAGGTAAACCTATGGCAGGCAGATGGTCTCCCCACTATGTCAGCTGTCTCGGATGTGGGGTTTTTTTTTTTTTTTTTTTTTTTTTTTTTTGGTACTACAATGTGGTCTGGGAAAACACACACACACACACACACACACACACACACACACACACACACCACGCAGAAAAGAGCCCAGATCATACAACTTGAAATTAAACAGAATGTATTTGCTAACACTTTTAAAGTTGCCTTAAGACGAAAATTCATTATGGAAGCATCTTTTGTGGAGCATGAAGTGAAAGAGCAGGAGGGGAAACTACAGTGTTGGGAAGAGTGTGGAGCTTGTTACAACAGATTTTTTTAGTAGCAGTGTTTGTGCCTTTGGTCTTTTGGTGGACTTACTCCTGGGGGGAAGGCAGAAATGCCCCCAAGCTGTTGGTTGCTTCTGCTTGTTCTCATAGCAGCCTGAGGGGGAAAGTGCTTGTTTAAACAGTAATATATTCCATAAAAACCAACAATTATGGCAAGGTTTTTAAAAGAGAAAATTACATTAAAGATGAATGAGGGTATATTGAAATAATTATGTTTTAAGGTGCGTAACATTAAAAGATATTGAATAGAATATTGACTGTTTTGTGGAAATAGCAATAATGAGATTCCTGTCACCTAATCTTACAATAATTGGGTTATTACTATGCAAATGAAGGTATTACTTTAAAAAAGTAAGGAAGCAAGACAGATCCTTGAGGCAGTCCTTTATCTCTTCTTAAAGCTGTGCTGTCAATTCTCCTTAGACTGAAGATCCTTTTCCAAACAATTTGGAGATGCTCATTTCACTATGTGCCCCTGAAATTCCACTATAATATTTTCAGCTGCCACAGGTAGCAGATTGGTGGCTGGTGATTTTTTTTTTTTTTTTTTTTAGCTCTTTGTGGAACCCAAAGGAGTAATTAAACTGTATAATGATTTCCCCCTGTTTTTTTTTTTTTTTTTTTTAAAGAAATGAAATGTTGTGAATTTTGCTGGCAAAGATACATGCCGGAGCCCTTATCTCCACTTTCCATACAGCTCTATCATTATTGTGTAGTATCAGGTGGAACCCACGTGTCTCAAAAGCCACCAGGTCATTTTGGGCTAGCAGACCTCCTAGGACACCTTTGTGGCTGAGGAAGCGATTCTGTTAGTCCTCAGTCATACTCAAATCAATAGTTCATACATTGCTGTCACCACCATGTCCATTTAAGCTCCTATGGTACCCATCAAATGAATAGAAATATTTGGGACAATTGCCATTTTAGTTCATGACCCAGGTAAATACCTTTGTGTTCAGCTGGGAATAGTATATCAAACTGTTGATTGCTGAGGCTTTGGATAAAAGGTAATTTTATTTCCTGGGAATGTTGTATGATTTTTACACACCCCTTGCTCTATGAAATGTTTGCTGTATAAGGAGAAATACAAAGTTCTACTTTAAAAGTTCCCTAGTATTTTTTTCATAGAGAAAGCATCAAACAAAAGTCTTGAATTGAATTTCTTGAATTGAGCCTTATTGAAATCTCACAGTGGACTTTTTATATTTTAATACTCTTTGGTAGCATATACTGGATTCATTAGAGGAAGGAGATTTGAGGAAATCATGAAAGACAAATTTCATTTACCAGGTACTTTTGGTTCCAAGGATTAGGAGGTCAAGAAAATATAAGCCTTATCAGTTTATTTCAGGATCAGTTGAGACTTGAGAGACTCTATAAATGTCATCAACATTGCTCTTTACCTTCTGTCCTTTCATAATTCTTAAGGAAGAACTAGGCTCAGAGTGGCTACTGCACATTATAGTCATGCCATTCTCTGTTCAGTAGAGAAATCCTAGAATAGAGTTCTATTTATATGAGTACAGATTTGTTGTTTTATAGCTATTAGGCATGATTTATCAAATATAGATAACATTTTCAAACAATTTGCAATCCTGAAAATATTAATTCTAAATCCTTTCATTTCCATAATCCAACTAATTTGGTTAGTCTCAATAAATTGATACAGAAAAGTAGTTTTTATTTGATCTTTGTGGAAAGGATATCTGGGAAGAATGCCGAAGTCTAGCACATCATTTGGGTTAGAGTAAGTTATGCTACTTTTATAAATAAGCCTCAAATCTCATTTATAAGCCTTGTTGTGAGTTTAGGTGATTCTGAATGTCAACTATCTACCATATGTTGGCTTTGCTTTCCAGACTTCAGTTTTAATACACCTCCCATATAGACCTGCTTTCATGCATTCCCAGGCGAAGGAAGAGAGGATTTGGAGAGCTGAGCATTGGCAATTAAATATTTTATTCCAAAAAGTGACAAACGTCACGTCTCATATTTCTTTGCTAGAACTAATCATATGGTCCTTACTAATTTCATTAGGATAGGAAGAAGAGAGCCAGATATTGAACAATATTGGGAATATTGATCGTATCCAGTATTGACTTATTTGCTTCTTGAGAATAACTTTGCAATATGAAACATTACTCAAGGTGTGTGTGGGAAATTATGGCAAGGAGTGCAATGAACGATTTTTATTAGAAGCTAAGAACTTTCTTCCTGCTCTTTGATGAACCCCTTTTTCTAGACTTCCTTAGGTGATGCTATTCTTAGGTTTTATGGAACGGGTTTTACCTTGACTAAGGTGCAGTCACCCTTTACAGGTAGGATTATATTGAGCATTTAAGTTGTAGTTTTAACCAACTTGCAATCATGATAAACATCGTAGAAGATTGCTTTTGTCCAGTTTTGATGAGGGTTGGTGATATTAGATGCAGCTAACAGTTTCTCAGATTGGAAAAGGGGTTATTTGATTTGCAAGAGAAAGAAACATTAGAATCAGTACATTCTTCAACTCATTCTGATAGGATCTGCAAAGAAAAGAGAACATAATTTTAGGATAATGAATGCTTCATTATCTTTTTAAACAAAGAGGAATATTTGGAGCTTGTAGGTGTTTAGAAACAGTAATAAAAGTGGGTATCTTATTTAACTTTTTTGGGTAGCATGAGAATAAGGGTGTGTTCGACCTTGAGGAGCAAATATTTTACCACTTAGAGCAGCTTCCTGTCATCTTCAGGAAGTAACCAAGTAATTTCTTTTAAATATCATGAACTCATGAATTTAAGCATATTTGATTAGTTTAAGCTATAGCAATTCTTAGTCTTTTTGAAGCCTCAAGTTGTCTCTCCTTTGTCTAATAGAAACCTCTTCAGACTGGCTCCTGAGTACTTTTGACATAACTGTAGTCATCTTTGATAGCGTCCTTGGTATGTGGCATGTCATGATGTTCTAGGCAATTTTGTACATACTCTGCCCTCCTCCACTTCTTCATCTACTTATTTTCTAAACACTATGTGTGTTCATTGCTACTTGGGTATTATTTATAGGCCTAAATAGTGTTATTTTATGTGCTGAGAATTTCCACTTCTAGTACTCTATTAATTTTGGGCTATCAAATTTTGTGTCAAAACAAAAGCATCTAAATTGGTCCCAATATATGTGATGTCTGTCAGAAGTTCTAATATTTTTAAAGAACCACATTTCAGCCATGGAAGAATATGACATTCTAGCTATGAACTACAATGTATGCACTTAAAAATGTTTCTGAAATTAGTATCTCTTTGACTTAATACTATGGGCAAAGTCTTTCACAGTTTATATTCACATTTGGCTCTCTTTTGGCTAATGATGATCTAATCTGCTACAAGTTACTGTCTTCATAGGCTCTTCTGCATTGAGTTCTCCTTTTATTGTTTAGCATGATTGCTTCATCTTGATCACCATTTACCAATGTGTACTGGCGACAGTAAATACAATTTCCTCAGAACCTGTTATATGTGTTATATTGTTTATATATTTCTATGCTTAAACATTCAAAAATTATTTTTTTAAAAGAGTAAGCACTAGCAAAATTTCATCATTTTACTGCATACAGCCCCTATCATAGTTGGTTTAAATGGTTAATTGCACTCCTTAGAGATTGTACCAGAAAGCATTGTCTGACAAAAACAAATAAACGAACAAAAAAGCAAACACAGAAAGTTACTGAGTCTCTATAATGTCCACTTGTTCAGAAAATCCTTTTACAGCAGAGCCTCATCTATAAGGATCTGTCTTCATTAATACGACGAGGGAATAAAATGCCACTCCTTAGCAGCTGTGTAGGAGGAAAAAGGAAGGGTAGAGTGGTAGAATCTAAAGTTTTTGTGGTTTTTAGAGTTTTGCTTTTGTATAATTTTGGGATGTCCTTGTTTGAAAGAGTGTCTGGACCAATCTGGGTAACTCTTGACCACTCAATACTCGTCTTTTCAGAACATGGTATTCTGCTCATCTGAAATGAATCACTTGGACAGGTGTTTTCTGATACATATAGATTCTCCATTCCGCCTGCTTATCTGTCCCACTTCCCACTTTTTGGTCTTCTGGTGGCTCTAGAAATAACCAGAAGGCCATGCGATTAGATGTGTTATTGGATCACAGTCATTCACAAATGATACACAAGGGTTTTGGCTCTTTAGAACATTTTTAAAAGAAATTGGGGTCACGTTTGGAAAAAAAAGTCTAAGCAGATTTAATAATAAAGAAAAATAATATTTCACAAAAACAGACATTAGAGATAGGACAGACTGTTGGGTTGACTTTGGCCAGTGCTTTCAGCATCTTATCTTTGCAGTTCCCTTAGCTCTACCATCCTCTGTATGTCAGCTTTATTCTTTCTTTCTTTCTTTCTTTCTTTCTTTTTTTTTTAGTATAGTTGATATGCAATGTGACATTAGTTTCAGGTGTTTAACCTAGTGATTCAGGTAGTTTATGCTTTCTATTCTGCTCACCAGAAGTGTAGCTACCACCTGTCACCCTACTGCACTATTACAATAACAATGACTATATTCCCTGTGCTGTCCCTTTTATTCCTGTGACTTACTCATTCTGTAACTGAAAGCCTGTAACCCCTACTCCCCAACACCCATTTTCCCCATTTCCCTAACACCCTTCTCTCTGGTCCCCATCAATTTATTCTCTGTATTTATATGTCTGATTCTGTTTCATTGCTTGTTCATTTATTTATTTGCTTTTTTTTTTTTGGATTCCACATATAACTGAAGTCATAGGGTATTTGTCTTTCTGTGTCTGACTTACTTCATTTAGCATAATACCCCCTAGGTACATCCACGCTGCCACAAATGGCAAGTTCTCATCTTTTATGGATGAGTAATATTCTATCACATACACAAAAATGCTCCACATTTCTTTATCCATTTGTCTATCAATGGGCACTTAGATTGCTTGCATATATTGGCTATTGTAAATAATGCTACAGTAAGCGTAGGGTTACATATGCCTTTTGGAATTAGTGTTTTCATTTTCTTTAGGTAAATACCCAGTAATAGAATTACTAGTTGGCATGGTATTTTTGTTTTTGGTTTTTAAGTTTTCCATAGTGGCTGTACTAATTTACATTCCCACCAACAGTGTACAAGTGTTCCTTTTTCTGCCATCCTTGCCAACACTTGTTATTTCTTCTTTTTTTGATTCTAGCCACTCTGACAGGTGGAAGGTGATATCTCATTGTGGTTTTGATTTACGTTAGGATGTTCTATACTCATGGATTGGAAGAATTAAAATTGTTAGAATTCCGCATTACCCAAAGCAATCTACAGATTCAATGCAATCTCTATCAAAATACCAATAGAATTTTTCACTGAACTAGACAAATAATCCTAAAATTTTTAATAGTCAAAGCAAACCTGAGGAAGAACAAAGCTGGAGGTATCACAACCCCAAATTTCAAGATATATTACAAAGCCATAATAATCATAGCAGTATGCCACTGGCACAAAAATAGACATGTAGATCAATGGAACAGATAGAGAGCTCAGAAATAAACCAAGGTGGGGCACCTCAGTGGAGCAGTTGGTTGAGTGTCTGACTCTTGGTTTCGGCTCAGGTCTGATCTCAGGGTTGTAGGATCGAGCCCCATGTCAGGCTCCATGCTCAGTGCAGTCTGCTTGTGTTTCTCTCTGCACCCCCCCCCCCAAATAAATGAAATAAATCTTTAAAAAAGGGAAATAAACCCATGCTTACATGGCCAATATATCTACAACAAAGGAGGCAAGAATATGCAATGGGGAAAAGACAATCTCTTCAATAAGTCATGTGGGAAAACTGGACAAGTACATGCAAGAGAATGTAACAGGACCACTTTCTTACACCATACACAAAAATAAACTCAAAATGGATTACAGCCCTAAATGTGAGGCCTGAAACTATAAAACTTATAGAAGAGAATATAGGCAGTAATTTCTTTGACATTCGCCTTAACAACATTTTTCTAGATATGTCTCCTAAGGCAAAGGAAACAAAAGCAAAAATAAACTATTGAGACCTCACCAAAATAAAAAGCTTTTCAACAGACAAGGAAACTATCAACAAAATGAAAAGGCAACCTACTGAAAGAGATAGGTTCCTGGCACTAAGCATTCACTGGCAAGGATGATGGGATTACCGTGGTTGCTTTAAATTTCATACCACAGAGGTTGGGCTCAATGCCTCAACCTGCACAGCTCTTCCATGCTGAAGAAGGGATATTGAGGAGAAAACTTCACTGTCTATTACATTATGCCTTAGGGGGTATTTGTGTATTTATGATAATTTTTTTGGCTGTAGAATGTGAGTAAAATTACAAACAATTATAGCTGGAATAAGAAAAAGGGGAGGAAAAAGCCAATATGATAAAATGTATCCAAAGTTATGTGTGTGTGTGTGTGTGTGTGTGTATTTTGAGAAATAGAAAGAGAGCGAGGAGGAAAGGGCAGAGGAAGAGGAAGAAAGAGAATCTTAAGCAGGCTCCATGTCCAGGGTGGAGCCTGATAGGGGGCTCCATCTCATAACCCTGAGATCCTCACCTGAGCTAGAATCAACGGACTGAGCCACACAGGTGTCCTGAAGATGTGATTTGATTATAAACTTCTTTCAAAAACATCCCTCTGACTTTTATTATTTTTTACAATTTCACTAAGAATTATGTGAGCAACCTAATGTCATCCCATTGTACCTCTAGAAGAGCTCAGTGAAAACCAGCCTCTGTGAAATATGGTTAAACTTCCCTTTCAGAGCTGTCATCGGCATTAAACTTTTTAATTCAAGTCGTTTATCATTGAGTTCTCCTTGAAAACCCTGTCATATAGGCCCAAGAGTGTCCTGGGCTTTAGTACTACTACTACTCATATTTTTGAGATACATGCCTGGAATGTTGTCTGCTCTTCTCTCCAACTTTCCAGATCTTTCCTGTTCCACAAAACCCAGCTGAAATGTCTATGAAGCCTTTTGATAACCAGTCTAGTCCAAGGGTCTTTTCTCTCTCTTCCCTCTGAAGACTTAAATATTATTTTCTATATAATTCATTTGTTGGTCAAATTATCTCCTGCCTTTTGAGACTTGTCTTCTATGTCTTTGAGCTATTACTAACATCTTCTATTATTGATTATAACTTTCTTGAAAATAGAAACCCTTGATATCTTAATGAGTCCTATGAAAATTGTTTTTCATGTAGTCATCTTGAAAAGGGACGTTTAAAATCTCTCATTCTGGACATGAAAATAACTCACATTTACTAAGCTTGTACTATATGCCCAAGAGTAACAAATGCTTTATGGGTGTTATCTCAGTTTTTCCTCACATATAGATACAAAAACTTCACGTAGTAGATTAGGCAAAAGCTATCTCAAAAGAGCTGAAATAAGAAAGGGAATATAGTGGTTCCCCGTTAGAAAATAACCTTTAAGCTCAAGGTATATGTCCAGGCATCCACTGATCACTCTGTTTTTCCCATCTCTTACCTTTATTTTTCTCTTAGTTAACTCTTTTAGGTTTGGAAGATCTTCAGTAACCTCGATTATGGTTGTGGGAGTAGTTCTAGCAATTGTGGTGATGGGGATCCCCACATGGCTTCCCAGAACTGATCAATGATTACTCAGGCCTGAACAGTCATCCCTAAAGAGCAGCTAGAGGAGGTGTGGGTCAAACTCACTTGAACCATGAAGTCCGAGAATAGGAACTGCATGGTTTTTCAGTGAGATGCTGAGTAGATGATTTTTCTGGTAAATAATATTTCTAATTTACAGATAAAACCTGGGCTTAGAGATTAAGTAACTTGCCTAAGATCACCCAGATAGGAACACTCTGTCCAGCATAAACTCCAGAGTTTATGGTAAACACTTTGCTATACTGTAGTATTTTTATCAAACTGTATTTGAGTATCAGTGCTCAAAATAAAAATAGCATCTATTGTACAGACCTTATTTTATGTATTTTCAGCAGCCATCTTCTTTAGATACTCAGTGCTCTTATTTCCTTGTATAATCTCATCTTCTTCTTTTTAACCAAATCAGGAACTGAATGATTATCTGGAATTATTGTATATTGGTTAAGTGACTGCATTTTCTTTCCTAAGACTGTGTTTCAGTCACCATGTTTTCTTACTCAGATCTTTGTACTCAAATACTTTCATGACTCTTTGTGGGCTCCAAAGGTAGTACACACATTTCAGATATTGTCCGAGTTGGGTTGGCAACTGAAATCTCCCTCCATTGCCTGTGAAGGTGACAGGGTATCAGGTGGAGATTCATGAGTCCCAGATCTATCAGCGGAAAGACACTTGGGGAGAATAAACGAGGATTGACGGAGCTCTGGGTGTGGAAGGCCTGATTCTTAGAGCTCCTCAGATGAAAGTATATGGGTCCTGTTATCTTTGGCTCCTTCCGAAATTTAGGGCCTGCCCTGCTCTTGCTTGGGCCTGCCACCAGGCCTCGTTCTTCAGGTTCTACCTGCCGTTTCAGTACTTCGCAGAGACCACCTACTGATTCGCTGCAACTCCAGGTCTTCCTGTTCTACTTCTGACCCAAGAATTTCGGGTGTCTAAAATGAGTTTTCTATAATTTTTGACATTATTGTACTTCAGGTACTATTTAATTTTTTGTATGTTAACACACAAAGGTACCTTTTTGTCATAACAACCCCTTTGCTGACATTCTGGAATGTATCCCTTGCTTTACTTCTTTCTCTGCTAATGACTTTTCCAACTTTGAAGTAGTTAGATCACAGCTTTTTTATTAATAAGTTTTAATGACTTTGTTTTCTCCACATCATCTAACAAAGTACGTTACAGGTATTGCTCAACAATATATTTATTTAATTTGACTCAGTGCTCAGAGATGGGGTGAACTGTCTGTCACATTAATATGAGGACCAGGAATTTCATTTTATTCACAGAGGTGACCTGAAGACTCCTTTACTCTGCACTTTTCAGCTTGGGCTAAGAGCTATAGGGTGAACAGAGTGTACCAGCCTAATCCACAGATTGGTATGTAGTTCTTAGCATCGTTAGCCATTCAGTCTTTGCTATATCAGCTGAGGGGTTAATTTTGGGTTGCTTTTTGTTCATTGAATGTAGAATTTGGTATATTATGAGGATTTTTGCTTCTAGTCAGGAATAATGGCTTTGTGTTGTAAAATGCATTAAAATAGTATGTGCCAGCTTATCTAAACTAGGTCAGTTATTTTATAGTTACATTTGATTCATGATGGTACTATGGAAGGGGAGGGAAACAAGTCTTCTTATGCAGAAATGTTGCCTATTAACAATGAAAAATGCTTTTATAGATTGCCCTCCTATTAACAGTTCATGGTCTATATTGAAGGTATTTGATCTGTTCAATTACTGATTTTTCACTGGTAAAGTAAACTTTATCTTCAGCCCATGCACATCAGCATAGGAGTACATCTATTTTACTTTTTAATGTTAAAAATCACAAAGGCTTTTCTAAATTAGCAGGGGCATTTACACAGTAAACTAGTGAAAAATGTTATGAGCTTTCATCAGCTTTTTTGGTTTTAGCTGCCACTTTGGGGCTTTTACACTTCTTTCTCTTTCCCACCCCATCTCCAGGAGGCAAACAAAGAAATATAATTTGCATCAGCTATAGAAATGCCTCTGAGATCACTGCTCTAAGTGAGTTGGGGATTTGGAGTAGAAATCCTGAAAAAGAGAAAAAGGCAAGGGTAAAAGCTCTGTTGACAAGGGAGTTTCATAGGCATGCGGTGAGAGCACAACATTGGACGTGTGAATACAAATTTTGCAAGCTTCCTCTTTTCTTGTGAAAAAAGTCTAGGAATGTGGTAGTTCTGTCTGGTTAAAGAGTTGGATACAATGACAGCTGGATAGCTTAGTTTTTCTTTCTAATGTAGATACTTCCCTGTTGGAGTGTTTAGCACCTTTACTCCTTCTGTCCTGCTTCTCATCACATGTGGCACCATTGGTTGAGAGGAATTAGGTAGCTCTCTCTGTGCATGATGTTGAGCAGTTCTCCATCACTTGAACAATCCACTGGGATGGAATGGAAGGGCATTTGAATTTTCACTTTGATGGGGAGCATTAGCACATTCCCTCTCTGCTGGCATCAGGTCAAGGAAACCAAGTAAGCTTGTGAAGCAGTTTTTCCCTGGAGCAAATATAATACACGTATTTGGCTAGGAGGTCATCTGCTAAAGGTTGACTTTATTTCTTCAATAGGATCAGGTATTTGTTCAAATTTAGAATGCATCTAAGTAGAGGCAATGTAGACATTTAATCAAAGCAAAATCTATTCTAAAAAAATAGGAAGATCTCATTATAGATTCACAGTCTGTGTATTTGTGTGCTCAAGGATAATAATAATACTGGGATACATTTCAGAGAAAAGAGATGAGTAAAAATAAGAAAAAAAATTAATGGATTTGAGCCCAAGTAAATGAAACTCTATTATTTAATTATAGTATCTGACTGTGAATATAAATGGGAGATGTAGAGCAAGAATTTTTTCTACAGTTTGGATCACAGAAGATTTCATGACTAAAAGGGAAAGTCTGAAACTCAGAGCTACAAGCTAGAAGTTTGATCCTTCATAAAATGAATCAGGGAGTATAAAAAAATATTTTGGGATTGAGGACAGTCCCTTTTGCAAGCACTCAAGTGTTTTTACATCTAAAGTGAGTAAAAACTGCATAACGTGGAAAACTCGCCAGTGTCCTTCAAATTTGCCACTTCAGAGAAGCCTGAATAGATGGGGTAAAACTTACTGATACACAATGGAAAAAGACAGGCTTACTCTTAAAATTTCATGTTTGGAATCTGTTGTGGCCCAATGTCTGTAATAATGTCAATGGTTGGGCTATTTTTTTTTTTTTAAACCAGTTGCTATTTTTGGCATGTGGGTATGTTTAAACTCCAGTGTCCTGGTAAAATTCTACATCTACATTGATGACTGATGATGTTCTACCTGCCATGTTCTTATTTTGTCTTTCTTTTCTTTCTTTCTTTCTTTCTTTTTTTTTTTTTTAAGATTTTATTTATTTATTTGACAGATCACAAGTAGGTAGAGAGGCAGGCAGAGAGAGAGGAGGAAACAGGATCCCTGCTGAGCAGAGAGCCTGATGCAGGGCTCCATCCCAGGACCCTGAGATCATGACCTGAGCCAAAGGCAGAGGCTTTAACCCACTGAGCCACCCAGGCGCCCCTTATTTTGCCTTTCTTAATGAAATGAAACACAACTGCATTCCCAGGCAGAGTTTTGATATACTTTAGTATTTTTATCTAGTATCTTCATTTTATAGTTCCATATCATTAGAACTTAGATCCAGGTTCAGCTTTATCACTGACTCATTTGTGACCTTGTGCAAGTTATCTTCATGTCTCTGATATTCTGTAAACTAGAACAACAATCTAGGTCATTGTTAAGCCTACCCCCAATTTTAACAGACTATGAATTGTTGATGGTACACATCCTTGATAATACAATAGGGGAAAATTTTTTCCAGACTTCAAAAATTTTTCAGAAAATTTCAGAAATTACCTTTAAAGTTGTCTGTCCGAGAGTATATATCAAGTGCCAGAAATCTTGGTATTTCAAATTAGAGTCAGTTTCTCTTTCACCCCCTCCCTACTCCCAACTAATCCCAATCCATTTCTCAGTTATCTTTTTAGTGGAAGTATGAATGCATGTTTAGTTTTAGATGAAGGGAAACAAGAGAGCTCGGGTAGAAAACAAAACAGTATCTCATATAGCTACATTTATTTTGATGTTCAGATTTTTGATTTATCAATCTCACATTTTTTCAGAAATTTCCAGGAGGGCACAATTTATGACATAGTTAACTCAAAGTGGTAAAATGATGACATCATCAAACTATGAGGAGTTATGTATATATAATGTCATACCTAAAGCAACCACTAAAAAAGCTATGCAAAGAGACACTAAAATACTGTATATAAATCAAAAGGTAATTATAAAAACTGTTGAAGGCTGAAAAAAGGCAAGAGAAATGAAAAATAGAGGAAAGTAGAAAGCAAAAAATGAAATTGCAGACTTCCATCCTAACATATTGTTAGGTCCCCCAATAATGGGTCCATGATTAAAGGAGCGAGACTGATATAAAGCGAAGGTCAAGCAAAGCTTTATTCCGCGCCAAGCATCAAGAATTCAAACTGACCAGCCAGGGCTGTGCCTCTTACAGAGAGGGCAACCTCTCTCTCTTTCACAGACTAACTTTTAAGGGCAAAGGCCATGTGGTTGGGCCTGGCCACGCAGAGGTGGCCAATGAAATTGTAACACACAGAGAAAGCTGCACAGTCATGTTAGGTCACACATAAGTGACCAGTTGAATTACAATTTACCCCAGCAGACATTTGACCCAGCCTATCACCTTGGTCAGAATTGGCACCCAAAAGGCTTCCAAAGGGCGGGGCCCATACTCCTTGGTAACTAGGGAGACAGTATGCAACCCCCACTGATTGGATGTTTCCACCTGGCCTGACCCACCCTTGTATTTGGGCTTTGTTACCTGGGGCTGGTTTCTGGGTCTTATTTTTAAGTAAGCCCCCTGGGGGAAGGGGAGCAGAGACAGTTTAAGGGTTAAACAACAAGGTTATTGTTTAACGGATGGATGGAAGCGCTCTGGCTAAATAGGTCCTTACAATATCAATAATTATATTAAATATAAATGGACTAAATACTATAATTAAAAGATTAAGAAAGTATATTAAAAATATGACATAACTATTGCAGTTTATAAGAAATTCTCTTCAAATATAATGATATAGGCAGGTTGAAAGGAAAAGGATAGATAAAGATGTATAATGAAAACATAAATTAAAAATGCAAGACTTGCTATATCAATACCAGTTATGGTGGACTTGAGAGCAAAAGAAAAAAAAAATACTGGTGATAGAGGGAAATATTATGTAATGATTAAAAAGTTGTTCCATAAAAAAGACATGGCAGGTGCACCTGGGTGGCTCAGGTTAATAAGCCTCTGCCTTCAGCTCAGGTCATGATCTCTGGGTCCTGGGATCGAGACCTGCTTCGGGCTCTCTGCTCAGCAGGGAGCCTGCTTTCCCCTCTCTCTGCCTACTTGTGATCTCTGTCTGTCAAATAAATAAATAAAATCTTAAAAAAAAAAAAAGACATGGCAATCCTAATGTGTATGCACTAAATAACTGAATTACAAAATATATGAAGTAAAAATTAACAGGTTTGAAAAGAGAAATAGACAAGTTCACAAATATAGTTGAAGATTTCAATACCCCTACATTATCAATTAATAGAAAACTAGACAGAATATCAAGGATATAGAAAACTCATCATCAGTAACCAATAGACTCTAATTAATATTGACAGAATTCCACCCATCAGCAGCAAAACACATATTCTTGTCATGTGACTATGGGACATAAATCAAGAGAGATTTTCTGGATCAGAAAATGAATCTCAGCACATTTAAAAAGAATTAAAGTCTTATGGAATCTATAAGTTGGCCACCATGGAATCAAACTAGAAGTGAATAATAGAAAGATAACATGAGAATCTCTGAACACTTGGAATTCATCAACATACTGAATTCTAAATAATAATCCATTGGTCACAAAGGTGGTCTCAAAAGACATAAAAAATACATTGAACTGAATGAAAGTAAAAATACAACATCAAAATTTGTGGATCACCGATAAAGAAGTGCGAAGAGGAATCATTATAGCACTAGATATATAATTAGAAAAAAAGAAAAATCAGTAATCTAACCTCCCATTTCAAGAACCTATAAAAAGCAGAGCTGAAACAGAAGCTTCCAAAGAAAACAGAAGAAAGGAAATAATAATGTTAAGAACAAATCCCATAAAATTGAAAGCAGAAAAACAATCAATGAAAAAAAAATAAGTTGAGAGATATTGTACCACAGATTACCTGTGCAGGAAAAGACCAAAATTCCAAATTTAGGGGAGCCTGGGTGGCTCAGTGGGTTAAAGCCTCTGCCTTTGGCTCAGGTCATGATCCCACGGTCCTGGGATTGAGCCCCGTATCGGGCTCTCTGCTCAGCGGGGCGCTTGCTTCCTCTTCTCTCTGCCTGCTTCTCTGCCTACCTGTGATCTCTGTCAAATAAATAAATAAATTCTTTAAAAAAAAAATAAAAAAATAAAAAAATATGGCCATTTAAAAATTGATGAAATTGATAAACCTCTGCAAGCCTAATAATAAAGATTAATAAATAAAGAGAAAAGACACAAATTACCAATATCAGGAATGAAAAAGAGTGAACACTGCAGACCTTGCAGACATCAGAAGGGTAATACAGGGATGGATGTATTGGGATAATACAGGGATGGATGAAATGGACCAATTCCTTAGAAAACACAAACTACCACAACTTACCTAATATTAAATAGATAATTTGAATATCCCTATAGTTAGTAAGGACATTGAATATAAAATTTTTAAGCTTTCAAAAAGGAAAATCTGGTCCAAGATGTGTTCACTAGCATGTTTTAACAGACACTTAGATAAATAACACCAGTTCTACACAATCTCTTTCAGAAAACCATTTCTTTTATGGTAGTGCTATCCAGATACCAAAACCCAACAGACAGTTGAAAGAAAGGAAGAAAAGAAAAAGAAAACCAGACACAAATATTCCTCATGAACACAGACACAAAAATCCTTAACAAAACATTAGCAAATAGAAGTCATATAAAATTAGATATATTCCATGATCAATGGGAGATTTATTCCAGGGATGTGAGGCTGGTTCAGTACTCAAAAAACTACTTATGTGATTCATTATGTAACAGGTTAAAGAAGAAATGTCACAATTCTATCAATTCATATAGGAAAAACTTTTGACAAAATTTAACAACCATTCATGATAAAAACTCTCAAATAAATAGGAACAAGGAATGTCCTCAACCTTATATAGAACATGTATTGAAAATGCATAATAGTATACAACTAACATTATCTTTAATGATGAAAGACTGAGTTCTTTCCCCTTAGATCAGGAAGTAGGTCAAGAATGTGTGTACTCATCACTCTTATTTAATATAGTGCTAGAATTTCTAACCAGTGCAAAAGAAAAAAAAAAAAAAGGAAATTAAAAACATAGAGATCAGAAAGGAAGAAATAAAACTGTCCCTATTTCCAGGTGCCATTTTTGTTTATGTAGAAGATCCCAAGGAACTTAAAGAACACACTTGTCAATCTAATAACTGAGTTCATCAAAGTAGTGGGATACAAGATAAACATGCAGAAATCAATTAGATTCTTTTATAACAGCAATGTACACCTGCATAGCAAAATTAAAAATATAATGCTATTTACAGTTACTCAAAAAATTAAATACTTAGGTATAAATCTAACAAAAAATGTACAAATGTTAAATGTTAAATATGTTAAAATCCAGGACTATCTAAAAATAGATATACCATGTTCATGGACTGGAAGACTCACCAATACAAAGATGTCAGTTCTCCCAAACTGACATGCAGATTTAATATAATTCCCATCAAATTTTCAGCAAGATTTTTTGTATGTGTAAACAAAATTATTTTAAAATTTATATGAAAAGACAAAGGAATCAGAATAGATGTGATGAATTTGAATTAGAAAAATAAAAGTGACAGGGATTAACACACCGAATTTCTAGATTTATTATGTAGCTATAGTAATCAAGACTCTGATCTTGGGAGAGGGATAGGCACATATATGAATGGAACAGAATGCAGAATCCAGGAATTGACTAACACAGACATATTTAACTGATTTTTGACAAAGGTGCAAAATCAATTCAATGGATATACAGCCTTTTCAACAGATGGTGTTAGGCCATTGGACATTCATAGGCAAAAAAAAAAAAAAAAAAAGAAACAAACAAACAAACACAAAAAAAACCCAAAACAAAATACAAACCTTTGAGCTAAGTCTGATAGCTTATATAAAGATTAACTCAATATATATCATGAACTTTAATGTAAAATCTAAAATGATAAAGTTTTTAGGGAAAAAAAATGAAAGTCTTTAGGATCTAGGTTAGGCAATGCATTTTTGGACTTTCTACCACAAGCACAACCCACAAAAGGAAAGATTGATAAATCGGATTTTATCAAACTTAAGAACTTTTGCTCTGTGAAAGACCCATTTATGAGGATGAAAAGACAAGCTACACCCTGGGAGAAAATATTTGCAAGCCATATATCTGATGAACAACTAGTACTAGGAACATAATCTTTTAATCTACAGTTAAAAAAAAATCAATTAGAAAATGTCCAAAGACATGAAGAAACATTTTATGGGAGAAGATATATACGGATAGCAAATAAGCTATCTTATTTGTTCAGCATCACTAATCATCACTAATCATTAGAGAAAAGCAGAATGGCTAAAATAAAAACTAATGACAACACCAAATGCTGGCAAGGATGCACAGAAACTGGCTCACTCGTGTATTGCTGATGGGGATGTAAAATGGCACAACCATTCTGCAAAATAGTTTGGCAGGTTTTTAAAGAAAATTTAACATAGAACTCCAGTACAAACCAGCAATTGCTCTCCTGGGCATTTATCCCAGAGAAAGGAAAACTTTTGTTCACATAAAAACCTGTATGCATATGCTTACAACAGCTTTGTTCATAATAACTTCAAACTGGAAGCAATGCAGTGTCCTTCAATGAGTGAATGGTTAAATGATCCTTACCACAGAACACACTACTCAGCAATAAAAATTAGAGAACTATTGATACTCCAACCTGGATAAATCTCCAGAGAATTATGTTGATTGTATGATTTCATTTATGTAATATTTTTGAAATGACAAAATTATAATAATTATAAGTCAATTAGTGATTTCCACTGTGTATGGTGGAGTTGGGAGGGAAGGGAAATGGTTATTGCTATAAAAAGACAATTTGAGGAATTCTTATGGTAATGGAAATGTCTATCTTGACTCTATCAGTGTCAGTATGTTGGTTTTGATATTATACTATAGTTTTGTAAGATGTTACCACTGGGGGAAATGAAGCAAAGGGTGCAGGAATCTCTCTGTTTCTTACAACTGCCTGTGAGTCTACAATTATCTCAAGCTAAATTGTTTAATTAAAGAAAAAGACAGCCCTCTACCGGCTCCTACATTAAAATTCAAAACCTTTCCTTGGCCCTTTCCAACCTCACTCGTGTCCTACTTCTCTCTGTTGCACTTCATCCTGCAGCCATAGTGGCCTTTTTGCTGTCCCTGGTCCTGCTTAGCAACCTCTCACCACAGGGCCTTTGTACTTGCTATTCCCTCTGGTGGCAGAGATCCTCCCTCTGGTTTGCTTACTTCATCCTGTTCTCTGCTTATCAGACATTTATCTTGAATACTTTATCTAAAGTAGCACACCTATCACAATCTAATGCTTTATTTGGATTTATTTTTCCTCTTTCAGTAAAAACATATTTGATACTTTAAAAAATACCATCTTCCTGGGATGGGAATCTTAAACTCTCTGCTATACCTTCACTTTTTAATGTGTTCTACTGGAATTTGGAACATTTGATTAAAAAAAAAAACATACGCACACACACACAAAAAACAAAACAAAGAAACTGATTTCTATTTTCTTTTGTATTCTCTTTCTTTCTGCTGATGTCTAAGTGGGATTTGTGGGTTCCATAGTAATAAATATTCTGTATTATGTCATGCTCAGTTTATCACAATCCACTGGTATTTCCCCGATAGCTAACATTGCAGAGTTGACCTCTTTATACAGTGATTCTGCCTCTAAATGACTTAGCTTTAATTCTCTTCTAGGCTTTTTAATCAGGCCGCAGTGTACAGACATACTTCAAGAGGATCCTTAGAAGTCTTGGACAAGCTTACCCTTATGTGGCAGGTATGTCTCTGTCTACACACTAAGTGTGCAAGACATGTAACTTTTTATTTTTCTAGAGCTAAATCTAAATTACATTTTGCTCTTCCATTTAACCAAATGCAGAAGCAATCTGAGGTTGCATCTAAGTTCTAGAAGGTTATGAGATAACCAGACTTTTGAGGGATGACATACCTGTTCTTTGGCTGCCATCTCTTCATTAGGCACAGATTTCCTCCCATCCCTTGTCAGTACTTGTGGGAAACTGCTGAGGCATACCTTGATCTTCCTTTGTAGATCTTCTACTCTCCTTCTCCAGGCTTTTCAAGATACCTCCTGGGCATATCAGGGCATGCTGTTACTCCTGCTGGACCAGAAGAAACTCTCTGTCAGTGGATGAAGCTCTTTGTTCCTCTCCTACCACTCTGAAGCGCATGATACTTGTTGTGTTGCTCTTGTATCATGCTATTGTATGGGGTCCTTTGCAAGGCTGGTCAGGTCCATCTGCCAGGATATATCTGCCTTGGCCATCTCTAAGGTCCTGGCTATATCCTAGAAAGACCATTCTTTCCCTCCTACCATTATCTCTTACCCATGTATTTGGAGTTTCTCTCTGTAACAATACTTTGAACAAGCACAACTTAGGAAATCAATCAAAACACAATTTACTTGTTTTACTTGTTTCTTTAAAATGAATTCAGAAAGGGTAGTGGGAGTTCCCTTGCTTTTGGCGGTGGGGAGTAGGGAGAATAGATCTCAGGCAGGCTCCATCCCTAATAGGACTACTCTTAGATTTAAAAAAAAAAAAAAAAAGAATTCTTTTGGCACTTTAGATTCCAAACATAGTCTTCATTCAGAAATTAGAATGTCTAATCTTAGACCATAATCATAACTTGAAAGTTAGTTTAATATCCATCATCCCTTCTCCCACATCTGGGGTCCATTTTGGGGTTGGGCCAAAATTTGCACTGGGAGACGGTATGGGGCTTTTCTCTGTCACCTCCTCTCCCACTTGCTAGCTATTGCTAAACCTAAGTGGTTGGAGCATGGAAAGAAGAGGAATTAAATGGCTTGGGAATGTTTCTTACTTGAAATGGTCCTGTGTTAAGCTGGCTCCAAGCTTTCTGGGCTTGGCGATATTTAAAACTGACACTCATGTGGCTCCTTTTGGAGTTCTTGGTGGCTTCTCTGCTGGACCCATCTAGCTTCAACTCCCCTGGGTTGAGCTATTCACTTTCCAGTGGAGCTTCTGGGTTTTAGATAGTCCATTCTACATGCACTCTCCGTTGGGGTATCAGTGATACTTCTAGATGGTCATCTTGGGCTTCAGGCTGGCTTTCTCATATATGGCCCACTCCTACCTCATGAAAACATGAGTCTTACGTACCTGAATGGGCAGGAAAGGTTCAGGACCTTTTCAGATTCCAGAGATGCTCCTAGCCTGACCCTCTTGTCCTCTAGATTTCCAAGATAAGAGTCAGTCTGCAGTCCACTGGGTTTCCCAAACTCCAGGGGACACATTTAGGCTGCCTACCTTGTTCCTTTGAAGCCTCTATAAATACTGGAGAAAGGAAAAGTGGCACCTTCCAGCTCTCTTGCGGGGATGAAGGCGGGGGGGGGCAAGGGTGGCGGGGCTTACCATAGAGTAGCAGCTCAATCCAAGAATCTCTTCTTAAAACTTCTCCTAATGTCTGTTGTTTTGATCCTTTACATTATCTTGTTGGTCTTAGGGCCATCTGACCAGTCTTGTGCTTTTCTTTTAAAATCGGGATTTTGATCTGGCCCTTTACTTTGGAATTTCATATCTGTTTAATGGAGGTAACTCAGTTGAATCTTGCAGTCTAATGTCTGGTCATGCAGACTCCACCAAAATGAGCTGAGGTGGTGGGGGGAGGGGTAAAGATGCAGTCACTCCACCCCAAATTGCCGTGGGATACACTATTATCTATATATGTCTTGACCACCTTATTTTTCACCCAGAAGGATCTAAATCTACTCTAAGCTTAGTTAATACATAGGAGAGTCTCTTCTGGTCTCTTTTGTATGCACAGAGTCATTACAATTTCCCAGGGGGTCTTAGGCTTTTGAAACTAAAAAACCAGTAACATAATCGATACTTCCCCTGCAACCCTTCTGTCCCCTCCCCCCCCCCGTCCCCCCCACCATGCTCCCCTGCTCTTCCAATGATTTTCTAATGCTATGAGTTCAGAGTATAACAGGTTGGCTGCCTGAATGGGGAGAGAAGCAAGATTCAAGGATATGAAATAAAATACTTCAAATGTTATATTCTAAATGATAAATATTGTCTATCCTCTTTTGAGTACCTCTTAATGTAGTTTTTCATCTTTATAATGGCACTACATGCTTTACATGAAGGATTTGATATCTGAGGAAACCAGGTTTATTATTCTGCTAGGGGGTGGCTTAAACAATACAAATATATTGTGTCACCATTCTGGAGGATCAAAGTCTAAAGTCAAGGTGTGGGCAGGGTTGGTTCTCTCTGAGGGCTGTGAGGGAGAAATCTATTCCCACTCCTTGACTTGTAGATGGCATCTTCTTCCTGTCTCTTCACATCATTTTTCCACTATGAACATCTATCTCTATGTCCAAATTTGCTTTTTTTCTTTTCTTTTTTTTTTTTTAAATAAGGACACCAGTCATATTGGATTAGGACCCACACTAATGACCTCATCTAAACTACTTAGAGCATTGACCTTATTTTCAAATGTCACCTTCTGACATACTGGGAGTTGGGACTTCAACATATAAATATGGGAGGGAAAGGTTGTACAATTCAACCCATAACACCAGGGTTCAAAGAGGCTCAATGACCTCAGTTTCACACAGATCTTGAATTGCTAGTGCAGGGATTCCACAGCTGTGTGACTCTAAAGCTTGGTTCTTCCTGCTATACTACACCTCATCTCAAATGAATCTTGAATGCAGGCTTGTACAATGAGAATACTGTCTTCCTTTAAACAACCAAGCCAGCCTCATGAAGGCATGGGCCCATCCTAGAAAAAAGCTCATACTTAGCTATAAGGTCTCTCATTACAAGAACTCAGAACAACGCCTTATACAAAGGAGAAACAGGAACATGTTTGTGGAGAGGTCCAATGTAATGCCATTATACCATAGGCTAGAAACCGAGCTTATACCTGAGCCAGGGTTTAAGTTCTACCAGGATTCAAATGGCTCTGAAGCTGTCAAAATGGCCTCAACTCTAATTTGGTGATATTATTCCTATGGCCTGTGGTTTGCATTTCTGGTGCTTTTAACCTGTATTCAAGTCTAAATATGCTATGTGTCTGTGGGCTGCTTCACGTAGAGCGTATTTAAACAATGTGTAATAAAACGACATATTTAAATCATACAAAAGAAAAAGGGTAGAATGTGTGCTATAACGTCTCCGCAGGCATTTACTGGATAATGGTAATGACAACTTTCCTAAAAAAAGGATAAAATATGTTCAGTTTCAATGAGAATTATATTTAGGGGGATTATCACGTATTTTGGATATTTTCTTTTTAAAAACAATTCTTTAGTGCATCCTAGGTGAGAGATAGGAAGTATAGTAGTCATTCAGAAACATGGCTTCATGCATATGAACAGAATTTGGGTCTTGTAGTATTCATCACTATTTTATTCCAGATGGCAAAAAAATGATCCCTTTCAGTTAGTGCTTGAAATATATACCTACAGAAATAAGTCCATTATAAGATTTTTCTTGCCAAAACTCTAATAGATGCTCACTTACTGAGAAATATGTATACTGAGAAATATTTAAGAAAAATACACTTTAATGAAGCTGCATTAATGATATATATTTAGCTAATTGTGTAGAGGGATCGAAATATGATTTCAAGTAAAGTAGACTATTGGCCGTATAAATAAGCCTGGCACAGGTGTGCAGAGTTTTAAGAGAATTAGGTAGCAGAGCTAATGAAAATTAGAGGAAGTCTCAATAATAGTTTTATTGTAAATTAGATTTTCTCTTATAAAGCAAATAGAGCCATGTAACAAAATTTTAAAATAAGGGTTAAAAATTGCTAACATATCAATAGCCAAAAACAACAAAAATAACCTTTTGGCATACTTGCTTTTCCTCCTTTTTCATTCATTTGTTCAGCTAGAAATTAGGAGGTGCTTAATGCAGGCGTTGAGGAAAGATGGCTTGGACAGCTTGCAAGATCTCTGCCCTGAACAGCTCTTAAATTATCAGGGAAAATACACAGTGAATGAGTCCTTATAACAAGTGGTAGGTGCAGTATTGGAGGCAAGGTAGCTAAAGAGCTTGCCGTCAACTCTATTGTTAGGTCTGGGAAGCCTTGAACAGGTAAGCTGAGATAGAAGAAACAGGAGTAGAAATCTGTTAGCTGGAAAAGAGAAGAAAATGTATTTTAGTTAGAGGAAAGAGCATCTGCTAAGGTATGGGAGGATTGAAATAACATTACGAATAACTGTAAATAATGCAACATGTCTGAAACAACAGAGAATGAGGCTGGAGAAGTAGGGGGAGGTGATATCATGGAGGGATTTGTGCCAGTTACACTATTGGCAAGAAAGTTTTTCAAGTAGTGAAGGAATGTGTTTAGAATTTCATCTTAGAAAAATTAATCGTCAGCAATATAATTGGATAGATGGCTTAGCAATTACTAACCTTAGGAACTCAGTGTTTAGTAAGGAGCTAGATAGACCAAGAAGCTGAAATAAAGCTAAAATTAAAAACTCTGGGCTTGCATGGACTTCTACATGGGTAGGAACTCTATAAAGTGTTCTCATGGTCATGTTTTTATAAAATTTTATTAAAAAGTTTGTTTTTAATGTCAATTAATTATGAACATCTTCTCTTTCTGCATTACCACTCTACCCTGTGTTATGCTTTTCTTAATACTCTTTTAACACTGGGGGGCTTTGGTGATGCCGATTTTGTATTCATCATTTTTTATCTTTTTTTCAAATTGAATAAGCTTAGGTCTCGCTTTGTTGATCTAGTCCCAAGATGTGAAAAGGGAGGTTGTTAATCTAAGACTGTAGCTGCAGAGATGAAGAAGGAAAGGTATGGAAGACTAAGGGGGAGGAATTTTGAGGATTAGTATGAAGGAAAGTGTGGTGCCAAGCTTTCTCGCTTCTGAAACTCGGTGAATGGTAGGGGCAAGTAACAGTCTATTACACATCTCTTTTTTTAAGAGGCTTTTTTTAAAAAAATATTTTATTCATTTATTTGACCAAGAGAGAGACACACACAGAGAGAGAGAGCACAAGCAGGGGGAGCAGCAGAGGCAGAGGGAAAAAGCAGGCTTCCCGCTGAGCAGAGAGCCAGACTCCAGGCTCCATCCCAGGACTCTGGGATCATGACCTGAGCCAAAGGCAGATGCTTAACGACAGAGCTACCTAGGCATCCCTGTATTGAATGCCTTTATGTGTGTGTATGTTTTCATATTTTTGGATCTACCAAAAGTGTATTTACCTGTATCAAGGTGTTTTAATGTATTTTGTTATCTATTACCAAATTGCTTTCCAGGTAGATTGTGTCACTTAACGCTCCTACAGTAAGTGTAGAAATGGGCTTTGTTGTTTACGCCCCGCTAACACAGAGTATTATAATTTTAATGTTTTTAAACTAAATTATTGGGTAAAATTATTATTACCCCCTTTCTGTTTTATTCTGAGGTGAGATAAATGCCATTCGTTATTATTAGCTTTGCATAGGAATCTATGTTCTAGAGATAGTTATTATGTCCTTTCCCTGGTAATGATTTAGGAAGCATTAGGAGGTTGTTGTAAATCTTCCATGTGAATAGTTTTGTTATTTACTCTAAATACATACATACATACATACATATATTATAAAAGCTAGAAATAAGTGGGGCTAAAATAGTTTTGTTGATTAGGTTGTTTTAGACCAGGTGTTGGCAAACTTTTTCTGATAAGTATCAGATAGTAAATATGTTAGGTGTTGTAGGCTAGGAAGCAAAATTAAGGATGTTAGGGCTCCTGGCTGGCTCAGTTGGTTAAGCATCTGCCTTCGGCTCAGGTCATGATCCGAGGGTCCTGGGATCGAGTCCTACGTTGGGCTCCCTGCTCCATAGGGAATCTGCTTCTCCCTCTGCCCCTCCTCCCTCTTGTTCTCTCATTCTCTCTCTCTCTCTCAAATAATAAATAAATAAAATAATTTTTTAAAAATTGAGGATATTATATAGGTACATTAAAAGAGAAAAATTTTCCACAAAATTTATTGACATAGTTCGAAATATAATAATAATAATTGAGGAAATTTTTTATAATAGTAGTCTAATGAGAAAAATTGAATTTTTTGTGGGGGAGACATTTCATGATTGTAGTTCAAAGTTAATGTTTTCAATTCTCAAATTGGTTATAAATGTTCATTCATTAAATCATTCTTATTTAACTGGTGGTGAGCTAGGTTTGGACTCCAGACTATAGTGTGGTGATCTCTGTTTTAGACAGTGACCTTTAAAAGTCATATTTCCATTAGGTTTTGTTAAAATACTTTGTTTGGCAATATGTGTCAGTTTTATTACATACTTTATTTGAGCTTACGGCAAATCTGCAACTTGCAAAACACTCATCAAAATGTATGTGTCCTGGGACCCCTGGGTGGCTCAGTTGGTTGGACGACTGCCTTCGGCTCAGGTCATGATCCTGGAGTCCCGGGATCGAGTCCCGCATTGGGCTCCCAGCTCCATGGGGAGTCTGCTTCTCCCTCTACTTTCTCCTTGCTCATGCTCTCTCTCAAAAAAAAAAAAAAAAAAAAATGTATGTGTCTGTGTGTGTTCTGTGTAAAGGGTGTGGGTGGTTTTATTCTGCATTATCGATAGAAACTGGGATATATCTGGGGTAATAGCACCATGACAATGAAGCATTTTGTCAATTTAGGTAACCAGAGAAGTGAGACAGAAAGCTAGATTTGACCAGTCCAAATTTGATCTGTTGGTATATGTATTGGAATGAGTCTGAATGTTCCCTGTTGACTTTGATTTGGCTGTAATTGGTCTTGCTCATTAATGACTGCTTCTGCTCAATTTTGGGGATTTCTGCTTTGGTTTTCATTTTGCTGTTCCTCAGCAACTTTCCAAAATGTTTTCATTCTTTTCTGACCCCCCTTCACAAATCTGATGTCTTAAAATACTTTTTATAATTTACATTTCATTTACTAATGGTTTCTGTGGCAAAGCTACCCAGTTCCTCTGGTTTCAAGAAAGAAAAGAAGGAGGAAAGAAGAAAAGAAATGAAATGGAAAGATATGAAAATAAGCAGGTTATTTAACCCACTTTTGAGATTGGGCCATTTAATCTCCAAAGTTTATCCTGGAATTTGATTCCTAAATCTGAGACCAGTTTTTCCTTTAAACTCTTAATGAATGGTTTGGGAATTCTTTTTAAAACTCGGGTAAGTTTAGCTATTTCCATGAGTATGCTGAATTATGGACTGGATTTCTTAAGAACTGACAATCAGGTTGAAAGTTTATTTTATTTTTTTAGTCAATATGGGTACAAAGAATTGGTATCTTTCGAATGCATAATCGAAATAATTCAAATAGATGAACTCAATATGAAAACACTATTTTTAAAAATATGATGTGGATGGAACTAGAGGGTATTACGCTCAGTGAAATAAGTCAGTCAGAGAAACACAAATACCTTTCGATTTCACTCATATGTGGAATTTAAGAAACAAAATAGATGAACATAGTGAGGGAAAGGAAAGAAAAATAAAATAAGATAAAACCAGAGAGGGAGATAAACCATAAGAAATTCCTAATTATGGGGAATAAACTGAGGGTTGCTGGAGGGGAGGTGAGTAGGGGGAAGGGGTAATTATGTGATAGGCATTAAGGAGGGCACAGGATGTAATGAGCACAGGGTGTTAAATGCAACAGATAAATCACTAAATTCTACCCTTGAAACTAATAGTGTACTATATGTTAACTAAGTTGAGTTTTTTTATTTGTTTTTTGTTTTTTTAATTTTATTTATTTGACAGACAGAGATCACAAATAGGCATAGAGGCAGGCAGAGAGAGGGGGAAGCAGGCTCCCTGCTAAGCAGAGAGCCTGATGCGGGGCTCAATTCCAGGACCCTGAGAACATGACCTGAGCTGAAGGCAGAGGCTTTAACCCGCTGAGCCACCCGGGGGCCCCGAGTTTTTTTTTTTGTTTTGTTTTTGTTTTTTAAGATTTTATTTATTTATTTGACAGACAGAGATCACAAGTAGGCAGAGAGGCAGGCAGAGAGAGAGGAGGAAGCAGGCTCCCTGCTCAGCAGGGAGCCTGATGTGGGGCTCCATCCCCAGACCCTGAGATCATGACCTGAGCTGAAGGCAGAGGCTTTAACCCACTGAGCCACCCAGGCGACCCTGTTAACTAAGTTGAATATAAATTAAAAAATTTAAAAAAGTATAAAATTTTCCCATATTCTAGTGTATAGAATATTATGATTTAATATTTGCTTAAAATATTAACATAAAATATAAATATAATATAAAAATATGCCATATCTATTTATACAACAAAGTAAGCTGTATTTATTTTCTAGAGATAATGTGTTATAAGATTTCAATTTTTATGTTTCTGAGAGTAAGCACAGGAGAAAAGTCCCTCAAAATTAAATTTCAGAATTATTTTCTTCTCTTATTTATTTTCATAGACTCTTTGGAAAGCAAGGTTCCAAATATATCTTTCCACAGTCTTTCTGGCAGTGGCTAACTCAGCATAGCTCTTCTAAACTATCACCTTGATTTTAGATGTTGAAATAAGTGGCCATTTAAAAAAACATTTTTAATTCCACATTTCATTTCTTCTTTAGATGCAGAAAGTTTTGTTTTTTTATATAGAAAATTGGTATTAACAGTTTTATAAATCCAAGAACAATATTTGCTCCAAACGCCATTTTTAAAGAATTTTCACTGAGTTTTTCCAATTATAGTTAATTAACAATTTGACTTACTGTGTCCTAAAATAAAATTCCTTTAATATTTATAACCATAATTATTGACAAATATCTGATATTTGTTATTTAAAAAACATTTATCCAGCCAGAAAAGGTGTAAATTATTTCATCAGAGGCAAACAGAGCTTCAGGGACCTTAACTCCTGAGTTCTACCCCAGGTTTGGGGAAAAACTGTAGGCAATGTGTTCACATGATCACGTTTTATATAATTTGCAAAGTAAGCTGTTTTAACTGCCATCATGCATGGCCAGCATCTATGCTTTAAATTTCCTCCATTCCTGTTCTGTTTTGTGGTGAAATTGAAGAGGCCATGGCTTTGTTTTGGTCTTGGGTAGGGTCCATTGAAGGAGGAATCAGAATGGGGATACAGTTATTTTAAATTAAGTGAGATACAAGTATGTTGTTTATAAATATTTCTGTGTATAGTGAAGCTATTGATGATGTCTCACTTTGCCAATTTACTAGATGTTTGACACTCAGAGACCATATTGGAGCACAAAAGCCAGAGCCCACAGTGTCCTCTGGACACATCCTACAGCACGGACAAATGATGCACGGGGTGGAAGGATGAGACTAGGTTTGAAACATGCAGAGCCAGAAGCTACTGTGTGGAAAAACATTCTTGTTAGTAGACGTATGATATTACAAACAGAGGGTATGGTTTGTATCAATGCCCAGTCCCAGGAGAAGTTTTGTCCTGTTAGAAATTTAATGACTAACGCAGTTTATGCTGTTATTAACACATCATATTTTTTTTTCATTTCTGATGGATATTACAGAAATAGAATTTCTCAGATATCTGTGTTTTTAGACACAAACTTGTAGTGGCGATACAGACAGTAAGCACCACTGTGTGTGCAACTGCATGTTTTCTGAATCCCAGTTATGATACTTGAAAACAAATTTTGGTTAAACATCCTAGATAAAAAAATGAATTTTCTTTCTGTTTTCTCTACAGAAAATGATATTTACAAAGAGACAGAGTATGCAGCTAACAACTTTGGCCGGGGTGGGGGAGCTTTAGAGAGGTGTGGTCAGGGAGATAATTAATGGGAGTAGTATGTTTTTTCCCCAGATTTTGTGATTTTTTTTTTTTTTTTTGTATTTCTCAGCATTTTAAAGTAGTAGTTTTTTGGGAATTTTGCTCTGTGAATAAATATTTACTTTTGTGTTAAACTAATCATTTTAATTTGTATTCTCTTTTTAAAATTGCATAAGCTTTGTGGCCCCCCAAAACCTGGATCTACGTAATAAATACTTTAAAATATTTAGATACCATGAATGCACACAGCCTCATATATACTTGCCACTCAGTTTGTGTTTGGAGTTGAATGCATCTACATAGTAACAATTTGTTATTTTTGTTCAGTGATGACTGGCACTTTATAGGGACATTAAATAATGTCTGTAAGCTATGGCTAAGAAGAATTTCTACCTTCTCAAGATCTTGAAAGTATTCATTCTACAAAGCAGTTTCTTATGGGTGAAAAACTTAAAAGTCTTTCATTTAACCAAAGATTTTGATGTATGGAAATAATATATTACTTTATCTTTTCCCCTAACCAATCTTTATTTACTATTATTTATTTAATCTTACTTTATCTTTTCCCCCAACCCCAATCTTTTCTGGCTTAACTTTTTGTTTGTGTGTTCTAAAAGAAGTACAGAGGGAAGGAAGGAGAGAGAAAGACAGAAGGAGAGAAAAAGGAAGAGAGGAAGAAAAAGCTTCAGAAGTCCAAGGGCTCTGGTCAGATTGGGTTAATAACAGATTGGTAGGAGAGTCTCAGAAAGGTGCTTGAAATTCACAAAAGTGGCCAGGACACAGTCAGTAGTACTCCCAGGAAAGTAAGAGAGTGCTACTAAGACTTCTCCATAGAAGTTTTTTCAAATAATAATTTCAAACAAAAATGTATATAGCCAGTGCATTTGTTTTAGGATGGTAGTATCTACCAGTGTTCTAAACACTTCCTGGTTACAGGCAGTACTTAACAATGTTTCAGAGAATGAATCTCAACATCTTCCTTTGGTAAATACATTGTATACTTTAACATTTTAGCTCTCAACACAAAAACAGTCTGTCCTAAGCATCTCTGTGCTCACCCGTCTTCCAGTTGTGTCTGGAGATTTAGGCATAGTCTACACATAGTCCCCTTTTTAAAGCACCCACTTTGGACATACAAATGGATAGGAGTTCATAACGATGTCTCTGGGGTGACGGTGCCCACAGGGTTCACCTGATTACTTCTGTGTGTGGTGATGATGACTTAAAATGGGTGAGCTGGGAGGAACCTCCTTGTGGGCACAGGAGCCGGTGGGGGCTGCTGCTGGGCCGGCACCAACAGGGTTAACCAGGCTTGCCAGCATTAACAATGGAAACCGGGCAGCTCTAAATGAAATGAGCTGAATATTTCATTCGGCCACTCAGCTGCCTGCTCCAATTGCCTCCTTTACTAAAATAAGAGCTTAATCTAAAGTGACAACAACATCAGTTTCTGTGTGCTCCAGTCACACTGAACATGACTTCCTTAACATAAACACTATTTACATGGACCGTCTGGATATAGCAGGGAATCAGGAGCGTGCCCAGCTAAGACACAGGGTACAATGAAGGACGAGAAGCAGGCAGCTGAGAATTAACATCAGCAAATGAAAGCCTGACCCTCAGAGGGCATGTCCCTGATACGTTTTAAAATGAGAGAGCATTGCACCAGTAACCTTAGCCTTTGTAAAGACTATGCCATTTAAAATAAAATAGCACCTTTTCAGTTTAGACACTTAACCAAATGCATTATGTTTGACCCATTTTCCAACTTGTGTGACACGAGAGGACGGATCCCTAGCTGCAATTATTAGAATCTTTCGAACAATTGCAACCAATAACCTCCCTCCCCAGACTCCTTCTCATAGCAGCCTGTACTTCTTCGAGATAAAGAGGGCATTTCGTTCTGTGAGTTCAGGCCAGACAGAGACGTCAGGGGAGTGGGAGAGAAGATGTGACCCTTGAACTGAAGGCTTTGATGTCAGTGTTAGCAGTACGCAGGAAATCCCTGTTTGAAAGTGGTTTTCAGCTTGAGAGTTCTGGAAGATTAGAAGCAAGAGTGTGACAAGGCACCGGCCTGTCAGGGCCCACAAAATAACACAAGTAACTTATTTCCGGCACCCCACAAAAGATAATGAGGGAGATTGCAATCCTGAAAATGCATTATGGATGTTTTTTTTCCATAAGGAGGATGCTATAGCATGATTTTTGCCATGCTAGCCAATGTTAAGGGCCACTAAATGCAGGAATATGTAACTTAATCCTCTTCAAATTACGGACAGTTAATGGAAGTTAATGTTTTTCTCCCCCAGCTTCATAGGTAAGGAAAGTAGAGCACAGAGAACTTACATATACATCTGAGGTTACACAGTGAATCAGAGACCAATAGGGAAAGAGTCCTTTTTTTTGGGGGGGGGGCAGTTATTTCTACCTTCTTCAAGTTATCATTAATACTCTTGTTTCTAAAATGGCTCTTCTCTTAAAATCTCCCTGGATTGAGTCCTGTAGAGTCTGATACCAGACATTGACTTCTGGCTTCCAGGTTCCAAAGACCTGAAGCTACTGACAAAATGGCAGCTCTTTTTTTTCTTTTCTTCTTTCCTTTCCTTTTTTTAAAAAAAGTACAGTTCTATGTTATCTGTTCTCATCCTCTAGGCTCTGTGTCTGAGTGAATGTCCATGTAGTCTCCACCCCTGTGGTGGTCCATTTTAGATAAAGCTCTTATTCACTGAAGAAGAAGGGGACTGATCATTTAAAACAAGTTTCTTTTTTAGGAAAGGTATAATGAGTGGCAGGAGGAAAAAGGGAGAATCATCAATATCTGGCTCGCTTTAGTAGAATGCTCATTAATCAACAGGCATTTATTGAGAATCTTTGAGATCATCAAGCATTGTTAGGGGAGAGAAAATTGTCTCTGGCCTCTTGAAGACCACCATCTAGAGAAAGGATTCATCGTAATATAACAAGAAGAGTTAAGGTTTCTGTAGAAAGCTGATGAGAATATCACCATTGTAATAAAATAAAAATACTGTTTTTGTTGTCAATCTTCTCCTATGTTTTCATCTTCATTTTTAACCTAAGGGAAATGTAAGAGGACACCCGTTTGCTCACCACTTATTGAACAGTGGTCGACTTTTTCAGGGGGCTATTCTAGATGTGACCCCAAAGGAATTTTACACATTTTCTCACCACCTGATGGGATTACTGACATTTGTACGAATATCAATTGTACAATTTGATGGGTACCAAATGCTTGAGAGCAGAGAGAGGAGTGACCAAACCCGCACCACGGGATCTCTTTAAATGACACAGATCTTGACATCTATGCCCAATAGTAGGCTGTGCTTCATCTTGGTCTGGACTATCAATCAACAAATATCAGCTGGGACTGGCAATGCCAGAGAGAACAGGGTCCCTGCCTCAAATTGAACTTGGGAGGCAGCCTCTACACGGAGTATTGAAATTAACAACATCCACTTAAGGCCAATGGGAAGTGGATCCTGTCTTGACTGGTCTCAGCTATAATAAGGTTCTGGATGACCTCTTTTTCTTTCTCAGGTGAGGATAGGCTTGCCTTCTCTTGAGATGTCTCTACTACTTTGTTGCCTCTTAGTATGAAAGGGCATAACTGGACAGAGAGAGAGAGAGCGAGCGAGCAGGTTTTTCTTATTACAAATGATACAATCCATAGCCCACTTTGAAGAATTTCATGGTTTTAATGAAATGAAACTCAGATACTCGGGTACTGAAATAGACTCAGGTACTCTACTATTTCTTCTGTTTTCTTTCAATCATCTTTCCCCTAATAGTGGTCAGGGTCTCAGTCCTGCAATACTATTATTAATACTATTATTATATTATATATTATATTATTATTATTATACTATTATTGTGTATCATTCACTAAGCCACTCGGAGTTTTACGTTTTCCCAGAGCAGGATGTTTTAAGAATATTTTGCTGTTTTAATCTTCAGATAGCTAGCTTCAAATAAACCAGTTGCTGTAAACTTAATTACAAAACCCCTTTCTTTCCTCCTTTGTTATTTTCACTTTAAACTTTTCAGCGAACCATGTATTCTCTATGTTGTATTTGGTCTTTTCTCCTTTCTTTGGAGATGGAGGCAAAATGTCTTTTCATGATAAACTAGAAGATGGTTTTGTGTCATAATTTTTTTAAAGTATGGAAGAGTTTTGTCATTTTTATATATAATCTCCACAGTGAACTCAAGTCTTCATGAAAGGAACTATGTTTAAAGCATAATCCGGATACAAGATTATATATCTCACAGATTTCTGTTTAATGACTTAATGTTTTTAGGTTTTACACATGTAATTACTAGCATAGGAATTTAACTTTTTACATCTCATCATTCAGACATCTAGTTATTGGAGAGGTGGGGGCAAGTGATAGATTCAGTACAGGTGACCCTCAGGCTGTTCATCCTCCAAGCCCTTACAGAACCCTTCCTTGTAATACCAGGCTGTCATTCTGTTATCTTGGACCCTGATCATCCTATAAAAGGGTCCCATCAGCAAGACCACAACCCAAAAAGTCAGCTTCATGATTTTGCAGCAGCTGTTGCTGCAGAAGGTAAATGCCGTGCAGATATTGATGAGCTTGCTAATTTGTTTAGTAGACAGAATTTAGAAGGGGGAACAGGATTTGTCTGCTAGCTGTCATCATCCATCAGCCCCAGGCTGCCCCAGGCAGTGGGTTTGCTTTTTGCCAGCTTCTAATTTTGCTTTATTTTTCCTTAACTTCAATCTACTTTATTCATTTATTATAATTGGGAGAGTGGTGGTAGAGATAGGGAAAAAAAATGCTCATGCCCCACACTTGAGATTGAAGGCTCTCATATGCTGCGGTTCTCTGATATCAGCAGATTCAGGCTGGACCTGTTGGTCTGTTGATTGATGTAGTTAGTGAATGAAGCCTGTGTGCTCACATGGGGGTCCTAAAGCAGAGTGTGACTGGAAGACTTGCCAAATCAACCCTCCGTCTTCTGTATTTCTCCCTGTTTCCACCAAGATCAGAATTTATATTATTATATTTGTTCCTTGGGGTTTCTCATTCAATTTATTAAATTTTTTTTGAGTGCTCACTAGGTGTAGGTTGTTATTATGAATGACCAGAAATATATTGGATGAACAAGACAGAAAAAGCCCTTGCTTTGAAAGTGCTTAGACTCAAAGGGTGAAGATGGATATAAGAGAATAAATACACAATACTTCAAGATAGTGAATGAAGGAAATGAGGCAGAGTAAGGAAGGGAGTTGGAGGTGCTACTTTAGATAAAGAGACTAGGGAAAGTTCTCTGAGGAGAGGACACCTGAGTCCTGACTGATGACGAGTCCTGGAAAGGTCTGTGGGGAGGATTGAGGGAGAGGAAATAGCAAAGGTAAAGACCCAGAAGAGACAGTGGGCTTGTTGGGTTTCAGGAACAGCAAGAAAGCCTGTGTAGCTAACACGGGGCTGGGCTGTGGTGATAGGAAGGAGCAGCAGGCAAATGACTCTAGGAAGGAGGGAGGGTCGGGTCCCATCACTCAGATTTTATTCTAAGTGTGATGGGAGGCTGGTTATAAGTGAGGGAATGACTCGATCAAATGCACATTTTTAAGAGCTTACTTTGGCTAGTGTGGAGAATAGATGATGGTGCAAAAGTGGAAGCAGAGAGAGCAGTGGGAGACCCCTGTAATAGTCGAGCCAGAGGTGATGCTGGCTGGTACTAGTGGCAGTAGGGGAGTTGGTGAGAAGTAGTCAGATGGTATATATTTCATATATTTTGAATACCTCTACCTGATGGTTTGGATGCGGGTGTGTGTGTGCCAAGAGGAGAGCCTTTTAGATGTTTTGATTTCAGGTACTGAATGGTCAGAATGGTTGTGACTAACTCATACATACTGGGGAAGGCTATAGGATGGAGTGAGGTGGTTACTAAATGTAAGTCACATTCAAAAACCTGTTGGTGACATTTGAAACAGCGTGTACAAGAAAAGAAGTGTCAGAAGACTCAGGATGAGTAAACGTTACCCTGGACTTAAAATGAAAGAAAAGATTGCATTTTTTATGTTTATGTTTATTTTTTAATATTTGTTTATATTTTAAGGATTTTAGTAAACTCCTAGATTGTATTTTTTTTTTTTTGTAGATCATTTCTGAACACTTAGAAACAAGATAGTGCTCACAAGAAGCTGGGATGGGTCTTCTAGCATCCAATCATGCAAAATTAACTTTATTCTTTTTAATGAAGTTATTCTAAGATACTATCATTTATAAGCTATACTTCTATAATATATCATATAATTTTTTGAAAAGATTTTTATGTATTTATTTGACAGGGAGAGACATAGAGAGAGGGAATACTGGCAGGGGGAGTGGGAGAGGGAGAAGCTGGCTTCCCGCTGAGCAGGGAGCTCAATGTGGGGCTCAGTCCCAGGACCTTGGTTGGGATCATGAACTGAGTCAAAGTCAGATGCTCAGCGACTGAGCCACCCAGGCACCCTTATATCATACCATTCTGAGAAAGTAGAAAGGAAATTGTTTTGGTGCACAGTATGGTAACTTGGATTAATAGCTGAAGAGCCATACCTAAAGGATATAGATTAATAGAATGGTTATCAATTTAAAGAGAGGCCCTTAGTCAGGTGCTACCCATTCGATTCATTGATTTATCCTCTTTAATATTTTTATTAAGAACTTTGATGAAGGAAAACTACTTTCTTACACCATACACAGAAATAAACTCAAAATGGATTAAAGACCTAAATGGGAGAGCTAAGGCCATAAAATAACTAGAAGAAAACATTAGCAGTAATCTCTTTGACATCATCAGCCTTAGCAACATTTTTCTAGATATGTCCCCTCAGGCAAAGGAAACAAAAGCAAAAATAAACTATTAGGACTACACCAAAATTAAAAAAAAAAAAAATCTTTTGTATAGCAAAGGAAACCATCAACAAAGCAAAAAGGCAACATACTAAATGGGAGAAAATATTTGCAAATGCTACATCCAAAAAAGGGGTTAATATCCAAAATATTTAAAAGAATTTATACAACTGAACACCAAAAAAAACAAATAATCCAATTAAAAATGGGCAGAGAACCTGAATAGACCTTTTTCCAAAGAAGGCATATAAATGGCTAACAGCCTTGTTAGAAAAGATACTCACCATCTCTAATCATCAGGGAAATGCAAATCAAAACCACAGTGAGATAATACCTTATACTTGCCAGAATGGCTAGTGTCAAAAAGACAAGAAATAACAAGTGCTGGCAAGGATGTGGAGAAAAGGATCCCTTGTGCACTTTTGGTGGGAATGTAAATTGATGCAGCCACTGTGGAAAACAGCATAGAGGCTCCTTAAAAAATTTAAAAATAGAAATACCAGGTAGTCCAATAATTCCATTACTATGTATTTACTCAAAGAAAATGAAAACATTAATTCCAAAAGATATATGTACCCCTATATTTATTGCAGCATTATTTACCACAACCAAGATATGGAAGCATCCTAAATGTCCATTGATAGATGAATCGATAAAGATGATGGGTTATATATGTATGTATATATATATATATATATATATATACATACATATATATATACATGACAGAATATATGTGTATACACAAAACACACACATATATATATGACAGAATATCAATCATTCATAAAAAATGATAGCTTGTCTTTTGTGACATGGATGAATCTATAGGGTATTGTGCTAAGTGAATTAAATCAGAGAAAGATGAATGGTATATGGTTTCATTTGTATGTGGAATCAAAAACAAACAAACAAAGAAAAAACCCAAGGCAGAAACAGACCCATAAATACAGAGAATAAACTGATGGTTGGCAGGGGGGAGGAAGTTGAGGGGAGGGGCAAAATGGATTTAGGGAAGGAGGTACAGGCTTCTAGTTATGGAATGAATAAGTTATGGGGATAAAAGGCAAGCATGGGGAATATAGTCAATGGTGTTGTAATAGCATTGTATGGTGACAGATGTTAGCCCTATAGGTGGTAAGCACAGCATAATGCAGGGACTTGTTAACCAGAAACTAATATTAAGTATACTTTAATAAAACATACATATTTTAAACATATATGTATATTACCTTAAATTATTATATGTTAAATGATTATACATTAAATAGTTTATATAAATCAATATGTTATTTATATTTACATATCTATAAATATACATATAATATCAAAAGAAAAAACTTAAGTCCTAAGACTTGGACCTTGTTCTAGGGTCAAGCAGAGCAAGTTTAGGTTGGGGGTTAAGACTAACCATTGGATTTAGATGGAGACCATTTACATACTCTAATTTGAAATAGGGAGCACACTAGGTACAAAGATAATTAAGACATTCCCAAAAAACTCTAAACCTACCAATTAATTTAGTTTATTAGCACAGGTTAGCATAACAATGAGACCCCAAGAGTCTTGGCTTTTAATGTGTAGAAAAGAAAGAATGGACATTCCTTGGTAGGGTACACCTAATTGTTTCTTTAGACTTGGCACAATATGGTAATATGATATGCTAAAACTTGATTATTCATTAAAAAAAAGAGAGAGAGAGAGAACTTTGATGAAGAAAGAAAGTAAGTAAGAGGACTAACACTTTGATTACCTTTTTCGGCAAGGACATGTTTGCCACTTTAACCCATTTTATCTCACTTGGTACTTAGAAAGTCAGTGATAGGCTCATTGTTGGCCTAAACTTGACAAGATGAAATTTAATGGTGTAAAAGTAATTCTACATGTAATTCTAAAATAAATTGGTCAATTGCAGGTAGTGGGTATTTGGGTTTGATAGTCCATTTTCAAGATATTCTGGTTGATTTTACATTCAGTGTAAGCCAGCAGGAGTAAGGCCTATCTGATCAAACAAGAGGTAGTGCCGCCTTTAATGGTATTAATAGAAGAAATATAGTGTCTGTAACCAATGAGATAATCACCTGGCGAAAAGTATACTAGTCCGTTCTTATATCACATAAGGGTAAGATAATTTGAAGGATATTGACAATTTGATGTCTAAATCTGGTGAATTAGAGGGGTAGATACTCTGGAAGCTAACAGGTCGCATAAAAAGGAGTTGTTTGGCTTGAAAGAGGGAAACTGAGGAAGGTTTTCAAAATAATCCTTAAAAATATCAAAAAGGATTGGCTTTTCAGTCAGGGCCACAGATAATGAAAGAAATAGATAATGAAAAAAGAAAGAAAAGAAACAGATGATGGACTTCAATGAAATGATTTGAGGAGACTTTAATAAAGGAGTAGTTATAAGGATATAGACAGGGTTTTAAAAAACCAAGACAACAGTAAGATGCATTAAAATAGTCACAATAAAAAAGACAAAATAAAAAGTATTGGTGAGGGTAGGGGGGATTGGAACCATCATACAATGCAAACAGGAGTATAAAATGGACAACTGCTTGGAAAAGTCTGTCTCTCAGATTCTCACAAGGTTAAACTTTGTGAGTTACCATATGACTCAGCAACTCCATTCTCAAGTTCATCTAGTTGAACACATACTTCTGCATGAAAACTGGTACACCATGCTCAGAGCAGAATTAATCACAATGGCCAAAAAGTGGAAGGTACCCAAATATCCGTCATTGAAGAATGGATACATAAAATGTGGCATATCTATACAATGGGATATTATTCAGAAATAAAAAGGAATGAAGCAATAGACACTTCAACATGGGTGAACCTTGGAAACATTTGCTGAGAGACAAGAGCCAGTCACAAGAGAACACCTGCAGGGTGAGATGCCCACCTAGCCAAATCTATAAAAACAAAGTAGATTTTGTGCCTGCCTTAGGGCTGAGGGGTTGAGAGAATAGAGAATTACTGCTCATAGGTATGGAGTTTCTTTTTAGAGGGATGAAAATGGGCTGAAGTTGGTTGTGGTAATGGTTGTACATCTTGAAGGCTTGTACACTTTAAATGGGTGAATTTTATGGTGTATGAGTTATATCTCAATAAAGCTATTATTGAAAGGAGCTGACAGGGGTTGGTACAGTACTCTGGGGAGGATAATAATGGCAGAACGTGGTCTCCGCTTTTAGGCCTGAAGGGGCTAGGAGAGGGGAGAATGTATGGAGAGGCCCACCTGGCGGGTGAGATTCCACCAGATTCTGAAAGTCACTTGCAAGGAGCTATCTGCAGAATCTTCTGCAGAATCTGTAGGTATCTTCTCTTACTCTTTGATCTCCTGCAGTTGCCTCTCGTTTTCAAAACCCAACCAGAAGCCTGGGAACAAGAGGCTGTCTTGATATATTTTAGAAATCAGCAACCCAGTGTGCAGAGCTGGTTGAAAAGTGGAACTTGTACGTGGGTGTGAAACACAAATGATTATGCGTAGCTCGAGAACGGAAACCAGTGGAGGAAAGTTAGAATGGGATGTTTTGCCCCAAAATGAAGTGCATTCTGATCTCTGGAAATAGAGTTGTACTGAATCTGAGATATGATAGAGAAATTACAGAGAGGATTCCAGTTTTAAGTGAAGGGTTGAATTCATCACCTCTGAAATTTCCCTTGCAACTCTCACTTTCTGTCTCTAACCACTGGCATATTTATTGGCACCGACTGTATTAACATTTGGCTGGCTGTGGTTTTAGAAGTTCAGGATTTGGGCTTTGGCTAATAGCTAATAGGACATGGAATAGGTACATTTTGATAATAGTGGGAAAGCAAAGGGAATATTGTTAAGTATGGGGTGTTCACCCTGAGTTCAATTTCACTGACAAATAAATTGAACTCTAATGTGGTCAGAGACAAGTCTGAGAAAAATGGCAGGAGAAAAAGAAAGGAGCTTGTTGTTAAAGAAGATGTAGGATTTGGGGAAATAAAATTCGCCTCCCTAACAATTTTACTAATTATGCACATTAGCCCTACTTTCCTTTTTAGTTTAAAATGACATTAAAAATATGACACTTGAATAGTCTAAGAAAATTATAGTTGGCTTTCCTGAGCATGAAAGATGTCAAAGTGTGGGTATCTTCTCTCCTGTATGCTTCACTAGGTTTTCTTCCGGATTTTTAGGGGGGAGGGCTAGATCTGCCATGGAACTCACATCTGACTCCAGGCTGGCCAAGAGGCATGCTTTATGCTACGCCTCACTCCTTTTGCCCAAACAGGATCTATAGGGAAGGCATATGGGATGAAAGCCATACGAGAAGAGAGTGGACAGTCCTTGAAAGATTGTGTTAATGGAGAAGCTACTTGCAGCAACCTCACAGTTTGCTGGCGGCTTAAGCTGAGGAATTTAGAGAAGTTATTTGATGAGTTTTACGGTTTTCTAAAATTGGTACTTTTACTTTGTGCCATGTTTTATATCTACTACATTAAATATATAGCAGTATAATCATTTACGTGGTCCAGTGCCAAAATCCAGAAACGAAGATGCTCATTTACAACTGTGGACAATATGCAAATAAACCACTGATTATGTCCTGCCAACTGAAGCGGTTGCAGGATTTGGAAGGAATACTCAAGACTGTGGAAGGATATTTTCTATTTCTTTTAATTTATTTCTGGACACCCAGTTATAGATCATAAATATTTGATTAGACTTCTTGTATTTTTAGTAATGACTTTAATTTTTTCCTCTCAATATTTTGTACAGTAGATTTTACTCTTTACTAAGGGTCAGTAGTTGTGGATTACTCCTTATTTCTGTAAGTGCTATTTTAATTTTTACCACATTGCCACTGAAATTATGGTTGGTTCATTGTAATGGATGGCATTTCACCGGAATAGGGCATTTAGTAGACATTTCCAAGTTATGGGACAAGTGCCCAGGAGTACAACCTTCTCAGTTCCTTTCAATTCCCCATACTTATGTACGCTTCATTCTTCACTATTGTTTTTGGTTTCACAATGCAGAAGAAGACATTTCTCTGTAAGTTTTTTTCATGAGACATTTGGCTTCAGTGTAACAAATGTTTATGAATAACATAGGGTTAATATTAGAATTAAATGATTTAAAGCATATAGGATAACACACAGGATCTGGTGTGTAGAATTATGAAAGTTATACATAAGGCCTAGCACATAGGAGAGCTTAGTAAAAGATAGTTATGATATTGGTGATGATGATGGTGGTGATGATGATATTGACTATAATGTAATAGGCAATTATCAAAGTCATTTTTACATAATGATTTAAAGGAAAAGACACATAATTTAGTAAAAACTATAGAACACTTAATCTTTTCAATTTATTGTTTTAAATCTTCCATAAATCTTAAAGCCAAAACATAAAACTTAAAATGTGCTGAGCGTGAGGTCTTATCAACAGACCCTTCAGAAGCATGAGCTTATAAGTTTCCTTGCCATTCCTGGAAAAATGGGAGACATACACATCCAGAGATGGTGTTAAATATTTGTTCTTCTGAATTATCTGAACTCCAGTTCTATTGAGTCAGACCACCAAACTTAGACTATTACTTTACCATTCATTATGTGCGTTGACAGCATGAATTTAATGGCCTATGATTTATCAGTATATGACGGGCTTTAAGAAATTGTCTCTATTAAAACCAAATGGCTGTGTAAGATTTCTGTACGTTTTAAAAGACCATTATTTTAGACACTGCAAATTCTGTCCTGTCTTTTAAATAAAGATTCATCTGAAAACAACTGGTGGTAGTGTTTGGAGCTAGGAAAATTTTTGTTTAGAGAATATAAATTTCTGTAACATTGTAACATCTCTCCTGAACTCTACACACACATTTCCAAAAGGCTCCTTGACAACTCCACATGGCACATGTAAATGAGCCCTGGATGTGCCCTTCACACCTGCTCCCCAGAAGTCTTCCCCTGCTCAGTTCAAGGAAAATCCATTCTTCCCATTGCTCAGACCCCAAACCTTTAATCATCCTTGACTTCTCTCTTTCATTTATCCTGTACCTAATCTCTCAACAAAATTCTGTCAGCATTACCTTCAAAATATTCCTAGACTCTGACCACCTTTCCTGGTCTCCACGATTTCTAGTGTGGTCCAAGCCACCATCATTTCCGCTTATGGCTGTGGGCTTCCTGACAGGACTCCTGCCTTTGTTCCTCTTCAGTCAATTTTCAGATGGCAGCCAGGGTGACCCTTTCAAGTGTAAATCAGATTAGTCATATTATGCCCTTCTCTGCTGCAGGGTCCGCAGCAACTTCCTTCCTCAGGGGAGTCCTTAGTTGTGACCCTCAAGAAGCAGAGTGAGCCCCTTCTGGGCTCCTCGCTGAGTTCACCTTATGCTACCCCACTCTCACGCACTCTGCAGCAGCCATACTGCCCACTGGTCTTTCTCTGACATTCTGGGCCCCATCCCTCTTAAGGCCTTTGCACTTCTACAAGCTGCCCTCTGCCTGGGGTGCTCTTGCTCCGTTACCGAACAAGTCATTTCGGCACTTTCTTCAGGTCTTGACTCAAGCGGCACCTTCTCCGTGAGGCCCTTCCTTCTCTTCTATTTAAAATTTAAAATTTTACCTAGCACGTCCCTAAACACTTTGTATCGTCCCTTACTTTTTCTCCTTAGCCCTTCTTTAACTAATATAGTACTTTTCAATTTAATTATCTTGTTTATGTCTTCTCTCCTTGACTGGAATATTAGCTGCACGAGGGCAAGGAGCTTGGTCTGTTTTGTTTACTGCTCTATCTCTAGAGCCCAAGTTAGTTCCTAGCAAATGGAGACATTCAACAGATATATGTTGAATACATGGATAACTTAAGGTTGATTTTGGCTGGTGTTCCGTATTTATGGTGACAGAAAGATAATGCACATTGTTTTCTTCTTGAATTCCATGTAGGCAGCTTTGGGTTAAAGTCAAATTCTTACTAAATTGTTTTTTCATTCCTAGTCTCCCTGAAGAATTTGTTTAATTAACCACAAGTCCTCTGAATTTATTTATCCAACTTTTATCGAACACCAAACTGTGTGCAGGTCACTGCATGCGGCTCTTAAGAGACACGATCCACCTTTTTAAGGACATTTGCAATTTAGTTAGTAAGGCACAACTAGCAAACAATCCATACAGAAGGGCTATTTTCAAATATAGGAGAAGTCTGTTTAAGAGGGATTCATAGAATACTTGACTTGAGATTTTTCAGAAAAATATGTTCTCATCCCCTCCACCAGTTGTAAGTTGGGGTACATGGCTTGATTTTTTTTTTAAAAAAAAGGTTTTCCAAGTGAGTTCATTGATCCACACAACCATCCACTAAGAACCATTGATTTAATAATCTTGTCTGTATAGACAGACAGACATATCTGTCACTTTATTTATCAGGCCTGCCTGATACACTCTCCCTGTAAGTGAAGGTTTCCTAATGTAAAGAAACATTCCAAATCTATTAAATTTGGGGGAACGATCGATAGTAATATTCAAAGTAGGCATATTTAATTATATTTGCTTCCTCCTTATGAAACAGGATGTTTCTGGTTGCTTGTTTGTTTTGGATTTTTAGTTTGTCAACAAGTAAAGCTGCTGCTTCATTTGCCGCCTTTGTTGTGGCCAGACTGCCCTTCTACTATCTGTAGCTGAATGAGCATTTCTGTACTTCCCAAGATACAGTTCTCACACTGGCAATGCACGCCCTTTGTAGGCTGGCCTGGTCTTGTGCATTCTGTCTGTGATTGCCACCTCAAGTAAAAACTACGCTCATGCAATGTCTGCACACGGATTTTCTCAATCTGTTGCATACTGCCCTGCAGATGCCCCCTTTGGAAGTTTCACTTGTTTCGAACTTTAGTGGAAATTTCGGGGACTTTCTTCCTGATTAGTTGCCTATTACTGAACGAAATACAATGCTCTTATTGTGTTTTCCTCACTCATCTTTATATTTAGGTGAAGCCGGACGTATAGACCAAGCAGTATAAACCGTTTGCTACCACTATCATTTTGAACTTGACCATCAAGTTCTCTGGTTTTCCTCAGTTTACTCTTTTGCGCATTCTGCCTTCCTTTTTTAAAACATTTCGGGAGACTCAGATAATTAAAAATACTTGCCCTTGAAAATAAAAGCATCATGAGTCTCAGTTTGGAAAAGGGGGTTTATCTCTGGGTTCTATGAGCTAGATGCACACTAATTTACAGTGCTGGAACCAAATGGGTTGAAAATCCTTGTTTTCCCACCAGATGGGTTATTTTAAAATATCACAAAACTTCTGAGGTTATTTACATTACAAATGTGCTTCTTCGCACACATCAAGAATTGAGTACCATGTTTTGACAGTAACTCCTTTATGAAATTATATGTTGCGCAAGTAGAGTAAAATTCAAGTCATTCTCAAGGGAGCAGGCTTATGAATCTGGATGAGGTCACACCTCTTTAAAGATGCAGTTTGATAATCCGACATCAAAACAAAGGAATTCTGTTAATCCTCTCACAAAAGTGCAAATTGCTAATCAGATCCCTGGGCTGGGCTGGCAGCTTGGTAAACAATGAGCTTGGCAGAAGAGCAACTTTGGGCGGATAGATAGCTGAGAAGCTTGGGGTACCAACTTTGCCCCTGTGTTAGCCCAGTTGGGTCTGTTGTTTCGAAACAATTATGTTTGTCAATGGAGGTGGTTCTCGCAGTTATTGTGTTCTTGTGCTTTTCTCTTTCCATGTTAATGATGATGCAAATCAATCTTCCTGTCTTTCATTTCACTTCACTGTTGTATAGGCTACTATACCCCTATATTCTTTTCACTTGGATGCATGTGTCTTTTGAATTTTCATTACACATTCCTTTACAAGCCCAGAGGGTTTTCCTTCCTTCCCACAAATAGTGTGGTGGTATTTGAAAAAGGAAGAATAAATCTTAACCCAACTAAAAAAAAAAAAAAATAGAGTCTCTTCTAGAAGGTGTAATAGTTAGGTTCCTTTTTTTTTTTTTTTTTTTTTTTTTGGCAAGTGATAAAACTCAATTTAAGGCAGCTTGAGAGAAAGAGCTGGAACTTTTTGAGTAAAGGAATACAGAGAAGGCAAATAACTAAATTGGGGGAAGGCAGGAATGGAGACTGGCCTTAGGAGCAGTTGGGACCAAAAAGTCATACTCTGTCAGGGTTTGATCCCTTTCTCTTGTCTCCCTGTCACTTGAGGTTGTTCCTGATATGGAGATTTCTCCATAGGGGAGGAAATGTTTCCATTATGACAGCTCAGGAGTTCTGTAGCTGGCTGCCCTTTCCAGCCTACTAAAATAAAATATCTCAGGGAAGCATTCTGATTGGCTTTGCTTCGATCAGGTGCTTATCCTGGGCTAATCAACTCTGAGTATACATGACTTCTTATTTGTCAGAGTGTAGGAGGTGCTTGCTGTTTGTTTTACTCTGTCTTCTTCAGGTTTACTGACATACATAACTGGCCTGAAGAATTCCACAACCCGATGACTGTCTCGGTGCGTGGAATTATGTTGCACATCTCAACACCACTTTTCTAACTCACACTCTATTTCACCCTCTTGGCATTTCTAACTTTCACCCAGACATGACTAAGAATTAACTTGAAAGTGAGAAATACAACTTCTTCGTTTGAAAATGAAGGTGTTTTCATTAAGAGAGTGTACTGTTTTGAATACTGCTAGCTAGTTGTGTGTCTTATATTAAGAGAGTGTTTGGAAATTATTTGGGCGCATTGTGTGTGTTGAGAAGGGGTGACAATTATAATTTTCCTTGTGGAGTTATCTTCCGATAGGTAGGTGAGAGCAGCGTGTTTTTGCTGTGGTACAGTGTGGGCTGCAGTTGGCGTGTTGGTTTTCAGTCGGGTGAATGATACGGAACATGACGAATCTGCATCTGTACCAGGAGGAAAGCATCAAATGCAGAGGTTTGGGGTAGAGGCTGCCCGGGTGGGGCCACGCTACCCACAGCCAAAGCTTTCTGAATAAGAGCACTGTCTTTTTAAAAGCAATAGGGGTGAGGATTGAGGGAGTGCTCACAGCGGTAAGTATAACACAGCTGTGCTCTGTTTATGCTTCGGCTACAATAAAAAAGCTATAAAATGTGAGATGTCATAGCTCCACTTTGCTTTATTTATACTATTTCCTCTGAGCTCTGTCACACTGCACATTCATCTGCTAACTTGCAGCAAGAATGGAGATTAAAATATCACAGCTCAAAATAGGAGTCAAGCGGAAGGAGATTCATCATAGCCCTATTAAAAATATGTAAATATGAGAATGAAGTCATTTTAAAGCTATACAGCCCTCCTCCTTTAAGAGTTAGGATCCCTTGAGCAAGTGGTGGGCTATGCAAGGGACAGAGCTAGGGCATTCGTTCCCCCTTTCTTCCACCCATGAGATCCTTTTAAGATAAAAGACTTTGAATTTCAAATTTTACATGTTTTCCTATCATCATGCCTAAATTAATAATGGCAGGAAATCTGATGCAAAACAAGAAAGCAAAAGATTTTGTAATTGAAGATTATATACTGTTCACTTCATTAGAATAATTTAAATTAATGTATGAAATCTTTTGGATCTCAGTTATGAATGAAATTTGAGAAACCTCCAGAAGTATCCCTAGGTAGGAAAGTTCCAAGAAGGAAACTGAGACTTGGAGATGTGGTCTGGCTTTCCAAAATCCAGTTACTAATGATAAAGCTCAGGCTGGAAGTTAGGGTTCCTCCCTAAAACTTTGCTAGTAATTGAGTTCTCATTTCCTCTATCTCTAGTCCTCACAAAATTTACTCTCTGCTGTCTATATTGTGTGCTTAGGAGAGTCAGGAATAGACTAATTGGATGGATAAATCTTAAATGGTATTTATTAACAGGTCTTTTGTACTCTCTTCTGTGTGTTGCTGAATGAATGATCATGTTTTGGGCTTCTTGTTTTCCACATGTGTTATCATGGTAATAATAGAGACCAACATTTACTAAGCCCTTACTGGCTGCCAGGAATGGTCCTGTGGGTTGATATGTAGTCATTATTTTATGCCTCAGAACAGCCCTGTCCCTTAGGTATTAGTCCTCTTGTGATCTTTTTTTTGGAAACAAAGAAGGCATTCTTTATTTACTCTTCTTTTTAAAGCAGTCTAGTTTAAAAACGAGAGATCAAGAGAGAAGAACAGGAAAACTTCCACAGATAGGGGCTCACGAGTGTGCGCAAGTGCGTGCGCGAGCACACACATACGATGGGATGATGGGACGGGGGTGTGTCAGATCTTCTCCATCTTGGAGATGAGGTCATCACAGATGCTTCTACATCTTGTAGAAGCAGGCTGGCCTCAGAACCAGCACTCTCAGCCACACGGCCTTTCCAAAACTTTTAGAAAAGGACCAGGAACAGCATTAGGCTGAAAAAGAGAAGCCCGCATTCCAGTCACTAATAAACTAGGGTAAACTAATTTTCATCCCCTGTAGAATGCAGTCAAGAAATGATTATATCGGGGCGCCTGGGTGGCTCAGTGGGTTAAGCCGCTGCCTTGGGCTCAGGTGATGATCTCAGGGTCCTGGGATCGAGTCCCACATCGGGCTCTCTGCTCAGCAGGGAGCCTGCTTCCTCCTCTCGCTCTGCCTGCCTCTCTGCCTACTTGTGATCTCTCTCTGTCAAATAAATGAATAAAAAAAAAATCTTAAAAAAAAAAAAGAAATGATTATATCCTTTCCAGTTTCAACTTTGTATGCTTTTTTATATTACCACCTCATGAAAAGAAATTTTTTGAGCAGTAACTTCTTTCTGCAGTCTTCTTTAACTGTAGTTTCAGAAATGGCTATGGTGAGCTTTTTTAATTATGTGGTGATTCTAGAATTTCTTTTGTCCTAAAGCCTGTGTTTTAGGTGAGTTCTTTTGGTTGCCGCTAATAAGAGTATCACAGTTAGCTAAAGATTTTCTAGCTGTGTGATCTTGAGCATATTTCTTAATCTCTTGTGCCAGTTTTCTTGTCTGTAAAATGGGTATATTAAAGTCCATAATTACAGGGTCATGTAAAGCATTTAACATGATGCCTGTGCATAGTCATTCCTACACAAAAAGTGTTTGATTATGATGACTGTGGATCACCCGCCATCTTGAACATATCTGCCTCTAATTCTTCATGCTATCAGTTCTTTTATTGTGATTGGCCAGTCAGTTAACTTTGTGCCTTATTCATGTAGTAGAAAGGTTATGGTACTATCAGAAGATGCTATCTATTCGAGGTGGAAACATTAGAGCAGGTGGAACTTTAGAACTTGGTTAGGTTAGTCCTTCAGTGTGATAAATGTAATACTCTGAAAGAACAAGTGACTCATCCAAGAACACCCAGCTGGCTGGTAGAGCACAAAGGCAAAACCTGCAGGTCCTAATGACAGTTTCCAACATAGTATAGCTACCTACGGAGTTATTAAATAGAACATGCGAAAGTTCTTGAAATTTGTAAAGGGGACCTCAACACACAATGGTTTAAATTAGGGGAATTGCCTGAATATTTCAGATTTATAGTGATTTAAGATTTTAGATCATGTGTCTTTTTGGCATGAGGAAATAATGCCTCCAGGTGTCGGTGGAGTATAGGTGGTCATCCTTCTTATTAACTCTTAAGAAATTGAGTTGTTGGGTTTTCTCCTTTGTTGAGTGAGGTAACATGTGATTTTCAACAGTATGGGAAGAAGTAGACCTGATATGCTTAGATGGTGTATAAAGTATAAAGGAAAAAAAAAGATTTTTATCTTGGGTATTTTAAATAGAATTAATTATTTAAATTGAGTTCCAATAATTAGAATTATTTAAATATATTGGGTCATTAAAATAATCTGAGAAACCATTATAATAATTTTTGAGACATAACTAATTGAGTCACAACGTATCCCACTTATATATACTCTAATAGACAAAGGAAAGAGCTGTTCTCATATGTATTCTTGTTCCTGAGTCCCTACCCTACTAAACAGATTGAAAGGCAATCCAAAGTAAATACAATATCACACAAAATAACTCAATATCTTTACTATCAAGTCATCTCTTTCTGCATTTTCTTGTTTGTTTTGTTTTTGTTTTTTTCTCTATTTCCCAAGCCTAGTACTAGAGGGGGTTGAGGGACACACCCTGGACATAAAATGTAAGGAGGCAGCCTTCTTTGGCAGCAGCCCTGCACTTCCATGACCCCAAGAGGGATGCTGCTTACCTTTTGTGCCTCCGGAATGCCTCATGAACCTTACTTTTGTGCTGGCTCTGCCCCTGTGCACGCTAACGAAACCATCTTTGAGGGGTTCATGTATCCCTGTGACTGGTGCAGGAGGGTGGAGCATCACAGCTGTGCCTGCTGACCCTGGGGTTGACCTCTGTATCCTTCCTGGCTTCTGCCCCCTCTGATACTGTCTCTATTAGTAGAGGCCCCTATTCTTGATGGTGCGGCGGACCCCACCTAGACTCTGAGCCAGAGTGGCTGCTGCTGACCTGCCACTGCCTTGAACTTGAGTTCCCTCTTCTTTTCTCATCCCAAGGCTTTCTCAGTCTTTTTCTGTGTCGCACTTGTGTGTGTGTGTGTGTGTGTTGCAAATTTTTAGGTTCTTTGCACATGCACACAACCTGTGAAGAATAACCAATTTTAACTTGGTCTGAGAACCTTCCTTCACCAGTGTTTTATTTCTCCTTCTCCAGGTTATATGGGTACAAAACTTACAACAGGGATTCTCTTAGAGGCCTCCGATCTCCTCCATTCCCTCCCCAAAAAAGGATTCCCTGAAAGAGAACTGTCAGCCCATAGGCGCTTGGATTCCTTTTATCCAGCTGATATTCTCCTGCCCCACCTCCTTACCAGTTTAATAACAAGATATGCAGAAAGCCTGGCCCCTGTCTCTGAGCTCTGCCTCTCTCCTTACCCTAGACTTCTTTCCCCCTTGCTCCCTAAGTACGTGAGAATTCCTATATTGGCTCTATCACTTAGGATCCATATTATGCTTTTGTTTTCTCCACAGGGAATTTTTGGAAAACTTTAAACAACTTTTTACTCTCAAATTCTGTCATTCAAAGTTGTTGTCTCACTAGGTAAGCTGATTAAGAGCCCCTTTGTTCTAGATAGTAGCTGACCTCCCGACTTGCATACTGGAATCTACAAAGGGTGAGACCTCCAGGAACTCCTAACTGAGAAGAAGAGTATACAGCATCAAGAGGAATTATCGTCACAGTGTGACATACGAAGATGTGTGGGCTCACACAGGTTATTACATGGGCTTCCATTCCTTACCTCCAGCCCAGTTCCTACTCTCAAGTTAGAATACTCTCTCTCCATTATGTGTATATACTGTATAGTCTACCCTACAGAAAGGAGTAGATTCTCCCAATGAGGAACTTCTCATTCAGAATCTCTTCTTGACTCTAGGAATTTGTGATATGTACACTTCCTGAATCTTCTCCTTATATTCTGCTTGTGGAGAAGGCAGGCATGGAATCTCATGCCATTTTAATATAATATGGTCAATTTTATTTTACGATTACGAATAGTATTTTATGGGAGAGAAGGCAGGCCTAAGTTTGCCTAGAAGTATCAAAGAGGGCTTCCCAGAGGAGTGAAGCCCAAGTTAGGGATTGAAGATTAATTATAGTCTTTTGTGAATAAGATGGGTAGTATATTTTTGAAAGAGCAAAGCTCAATGAAGAGCAGGACCTTGTCTATCAGACTGACCATTGTGTCCCTATCACCTAGCACAGAATTAGGTATCCTATACATACTTAAATATTTAGTGGATAAATGGATGAATGACTATATCTTGAGGGCCATCAAAATTGGTCATTTTGAATATGGATACAACATGATGAGATTTGTGTTTTATAAAAAATAATACGGCAGCATTGTAATAAATGAAATGGGAATGAGACAGGGAGCAACTGTTGTCACATGTTCTATGAAAGCTCCTGAGAGATTCCTTTTAAGTGACTTCTAACCTTTCTCTAGGTACTTAGAGAGTCTGTTGCTCTGCACTGAACATATGCTAGTTTCCCAAGTATGCCTCAAGAAGGCATGGACACTGACTGCTCCCACCCCTTAAGATGGCCCAGGAAAACCTAGAGATAAAGCACAGCATCTTTCTCAACACCTTCCATATAGGAGATAGAGAGTTGAGGTTTCAAGTGATCTATTTTATAGGCAATAAATACATTTTTGTCATAGTCCATATGGGCTGCTATAATAAAAATACCATAAAGTGAGTGGCTTATAAACAACAGAAATTTATTTCTCACAGTTATGGCGGCTGGGAAGCCTGTAATCAGGGCACCTGCACATTGCTGTCTGGAGAGAGCCTCCTTTCCCCTGTAATTTCACAGGGTAGAAGAAGTTGGGAGTTCTCTGGAGTCTCTTTGATAAGAGTGTTAATCCTATCCCTGAGGGCTCCACCCTCCTGAACTAAGCACCTCCCAAAGCCCCACCTCCTAATCCCATCACACTGGGCACTAGGTTTTAGCATATGAAATTTGGAGGGCACAGACATTCAGTGTACAGCTTCTGGCATACATGGCATCTTTTCTGTATTTCTTGTTCAGACTGAGTCAATGAATTTTCAGCTTTGGCCATGGTAACCTGGGGTCTACATGAATCCGAGCACATAACTGACACTTGTTTTCAGAGCAAGACCGAAGAGAGGTCAGTAAAATACATGAAGTTTTATTCCTGTGGGTACTCATTTTATGTTGGTGTGTCAAATTATTAAAAACTTAGTGGCTTAAAACAAGGCCCACTCACTAGCTTGGAGTTCTCCAGGTTGAGTCTGGTATGGTGTGGCTTTCTCTGCCCAGAGAAGCACGGATGGAAATCAAGGTTGGCCTGACTGAGTTCTTACATGCACTCTTGAGGAAAAAAATTTGCTTCCAAACCCATTCTTGTTGGTAGAATTCGGCTCTTTGTGGTTGAGAGCTGAGGTCCCTATTACCTTGCTGGCCATCAGCTTGGGGTTGTCCATAGCTGCTAGAGGCTCTGGAGTGTGCCCCCATTCTGAAGCTAGCAATGGTGTGTCAAAGTCTCTTTATGATTCAAATCTCTATTTCCCTCTGTCTTTGATCTCTAGATCAAGATTTGAAGGGTTAAGTCTAACCAGATAGTTCCCGTTTTAAAGTGTATAGTATAGGGGTGCCTGGGTGGCTCAGTGGGTTAAAGCCTTTGCCTTTGGCTCAGGTCATGGTCTCAGGGTTCTGGGTTTGAGCCCTGCATTGGGCTCTCTACTCGGCAGGGAGCCTGCTTCCCCCCTCTCTCTGCCTGCCTCTCTGCCTACTTGTGATTTCTGTCAAATAAATAAATAAAGTCTTTTTTTTTTTTTTAAGTGTATAATATAATCAGTTTAGGAGAGTAAAATTCATGATATTCACATTTCTAGGGACTATGCAGAGCATGTTTCCCAATTAGGAGAATTTGGGAGGAGCTTCTTAAATTCAACCTACCAAACTTTAATTTATAACATTAAAAAGAAAAACACACAAGTTGTGAACAGTCTTGCAGAGTGCTATCTAAGCAGTTTGGAAAAGCAAAAATAAAAGTATGATTTAATTAACATTTTGTTTGAAAACCAGCACATCTTTTAATGAAGTTAATTTTCTAATATCTGACCTTGACAGGTCTACTATTACTAATATTTAGAAATTTTACTTGTTTGTGACTCATTCACTTCTGAATATTTCTACCAAAGTGAAACAAAACATTTCTATATTTATTACTGGGGTGTGGCAATGGGAGTGGTTTTCATTGTTTGTGCAAGGAAAAATAAAACAATGCCATATGATCTATACATAAACACCATCACTTCAAAGTGATTTTTTAAAAAGATTTTATTTATTTATTTGACAGACAGAGATTACAAGTAGACAGAGAGGCAGGCAGAGAGAGAGAGAAGGAGGGGGAAACAGGCTCACTGCTGAGCAGAGAGCCCAATGTAGGGCTTGATCCCAGGACCCTGAGATCATGACCTGAAGCAGAAGGCAGAGGCTTTAACCTGCTGAGCCACCCAGGCACCCCCAAAGTGATTTTTAATAGTAAGAGCTTTGTTAAGTTAACTTGAATGATAAAGTAAAATATCTTTCAAAGTTTTGGGGATTTCAAGATTTAAATAAGGAAGTACAAGAGTTTAACTAACTATACAGTTAGTCAACTACAAATGCATTTCCCCACTTACTTTTCATTTCTGACACCAACTGCAAGTTTGAAGACTTTCTAAAACCACCTTTAGGTTTGACAACTTGCTAGAAGTATTCACTAAAACAGATTATACTCAAGGTTATAGTTTATTACAAGGAAAAGATACAAATTAAAATCAGCCAGGGGAAAAGGTGTATAAAGCTGGGTCTCAAGCTGACAAGTATAAGGTTAAGGCTGAGTCAAAGTTTGAGGCTTGAAGAATCAACCACAGAGCTTTCATTGTCCTCTCCTCATAGAGTCAGATGCATTACTTCCCCAGCATCAATATGGCAGTATGCATGGAACTTTGTCAACTAGGGAAGCTCACTTGAGCCTTTGGTGTCCAGAGTTATTAATGGGATGTGATCACATACTGCCCAAGTTGCTGACCTTTAGTCTCTAGCTCCTCTTGGATGTTACTATTGGGTTGATACCTTTAGTCTCCAGTTCCTTCCAGAGGCAGAATTGATACTGGGTGGCCCCAAGCCTCCATCCAAAATCACGGTTTGACCGTCCTGTGGCCAAAGCTCATAGGCAAGCAAAGACACTCCTGCCAGATATGACGTTTGGATGACGTTTTGGATCACCTCTTAGTAGCGAAAGACAAAGCCAGCTCTTTCTCTGCATAAGTTTATCTCTTCGCCACACAGAAAAGGAGGGAAAGAGAAATGAATGCAAATAGTCATCACCATGTATTGAAGACATGTTGTTTGTCTGGCAGTGTGCTAAGCATTGTTTCCTTTAATTTTCGGACACCAGTGATGCTGTAATTATTTTCCTTTTGAAAATAAGCTGAGATTTATAGATTAAGAGATTTACCCAAGACCATGTAAATAGTCAATGGTGGAACCAGAATTGAAGCCAACGTCAGTCTAACTCGAAGGTACATGATTTTAAACACTTTACTTTGTTGCCTCCATCAAAGGACAATAAGAATATATAATGTAATAAGAATTTAGAAGCAATTATTCTTGAGAATTGTTTTCAGGATGAAGTTGTCATTTAAGTATATAAGAATGTGCTCTGATGTAGGATATAGAGAAAGAAGATTGCTATATAGAATGGTTATATCATTAAATTCATACTTCCCAAGTGGATTCCAGTCAGCACTGTATCATTTAATTAATTCAAACACATTTATGGGGTATGCATTATATCTCAGGTGCTGTGCTGGACACTGGTGACCCAAAGATGATGACAAATATGTTCCTGTCCATAAGGAGCTAGCGATCCACTGGGGTATGTAAACTGTTTATTATTTTTTATTAATATGTTAGTTTTAAGCAGAACAGAGAGAGTATAATATGTGAGAAATATTTTGCCTATGAATTTTGCAAGCATTTGTAACCATTTTTGTTTTTTTTTGTCTGGATGAGCTAATGATAAAGTTAGTAATTTAGAGATTGTTGTTCCTATAACTAATCCAATTTTTAAACTCAGCTTCAGTCTTTTAATATATTCTTTTAATAATAAGGTAGATTTTTAAAAAGTTTTACTTCCTTTGCCTTTGGGGGTGGGGCATAGCATGGAGATTTGTCTGTATTTCCTACTTATGATAGTACAAGAGGGCAAGTGAAGGGAGAATAGGAATGCCACCATCTCCCATGCACATAAGAACAATGTGCTTTCTTCTTCACACTTGTAATGTTAATACTCCGCTTTTCATTGGTCACTTTAGGATCATTTTCACCTCTTACTTTCTCCTACTTCACTGATTTCTCCAATTGAGCCAAGTCCATATTGCGGTAAAATAGGATTCCTTATTTAGTTACTGGTGATTTTTGGCAAATATGTACTTTATTTAAGGTAAAGTTTATAACAGCCCATGCTTACCATACACCATGCAGTGTGCTGGGAGTGGTCTTGAAGAAATAGTACAGTAAATGCAGTAATATAAATAAGAAATATTATATCCCAATTATACTTTATATATTTTATAGCTTAATATAGAGGAATTGAATTAGAAAATAATAAATTTAAGCGAAGTTGATGTCCAGTAGTTCATACTGCCACAACACAGCACTAACAACAATATATTTGGATCTATTTAGAACATATATTAATATGCTATCTAGATTAAGCACTGTAAGTGCTGAGAGTGCAGTTGGGATCATTTTAAAATGTGAGCAACCCAAGAAAAAAAGCCCCCCCCCTTTTTTTGCAATATGATTTTAATTTTTAAAAGCATTTAATTTTATAAACCATATCCATCATCTTTGCATAGATAAATGTTGTGGCAATTTTTTGAATGAACCTTTTGGTTCCCTAAAGAAATTATGGATACACTATAAATTTATAAATGAAAGGCCATTCATCAGAGTTATAAATATGAGTGATTCTTGTGCTGATGCCCATGTAAACTTAAAGTGGTTTAATATCTATTGGCTTTTGAGTATAGTTAGAACAGCAAAAGAATATAGATACTGTCATACTTATGTGGTGTCATAACATTGGCAAAATGGTGAGAACAACATGAAATATTTTTTGAATAGCATGGCATTTCCTTGAATTACTGCTGGCAATAGAACATAAATCAACCTTAATGATGGATATTCCAAAGATGTTTATTAATCTGTTCATTTAATCTGAAATACTCAGTCTTGGCATTTATAGAGCCAGTTCAAAGGAAGTGGCAAGTGCTTCTAAACCCCAACAGTTACTTTTAGGGGCCCCATAATTATGTCAGCTAAGTCTGGTTGGAATGGAGATTAAAATGCATAAAAATCCTTTCCTTCTAATCTATGCTAAAGATATTTGCTTGACTGAAATATGTTTTCTTATGTATGTCTAATAAAAATCTCAATTTGTTCTACTCCTGATGAAATTTATAACATGGCTCTCTATTTGAATCCTCAGTTTTTAATCTGCTTTCCTGCCTCCCCGCTCCCCCAAATCGGAAGGCAATCCCTTACTCGTATACTTTGACAGAAAAGGACTGGAAAACTGATCAAATTCATGTGTACCAAATTAAGAAACAGCATATGGCATATGATTTGGCAATATGTAATGAGACAGGTAGGATGGACAGATAAAAAGATACAGAGGGGAATTTTTATTAATAGTGAAGGTTATTAATGGTAAAGTATACTTATTAATAGTAAAATATAATAAAGGTCAGAGAAAGCCAGTAGCAATTAAGCTGAAGAAGGAAGGAGTCACCTGTGCATGTGTTGGGGAGTAAGATGGTATGAATGTGCATGCAGGTACTTGTGTTGTTTATTAAAATATATAAAGTCTAGGCAAAGAGCTAACTTCTGTATTAAAATAATGTAAGCAGCACTCAGCTTCTCTCCATTTCTTAGCTTCCACTGAGACAGCTTCAGTCTTAGCTTCACCTGGGAGCAAGATGGTAGCAATAGCATGAGCATCCTCTCATGGTTCATTCTGATCAAACAGGAAAAAGGGAGTCTCTTTGTACTAATTAGCTTTGATTAGATCACAGACTAATCCTGTGTACCTCTCTTGGAGCAAGAGATAGAGTCAGCTTTATCACGGTGCATGGACTAGGCATTGAGATGCCTCCCATAGGGAAGGGGGGGAACTTTTAATAGAAGGAGGGTGTATGGATGCTAGCTAGCAAGACAAACAAACAAATAATTGCTGTCAGAAGAAAAATCACATGGGTATATACACATGAAATTTTGCATATATTTCCAGAAATCTATAGATTTCTTAGCGATCCATGGATTCTAGATTAAGAAACTCTAAAAGTAACAATGAATCAATGCCTTCTGGAACAAACAAAAAACAGTATTGATAGCCATAGCCATCCAGGAAAATGTGTTTTTACTTAGACTCCTGAAAAGAGACACAATATGAATATAATCTATAACTAGTTGTTTAAATGATAAAATCAAATTAAGAATGAAAGAGAAGTTATATTTTCTTATTAGCTAAAGTAGAAGTGAGTGGTTCACCTTGAAGGTGTTTCTGTAACTACTATTGTGTATGAAGAAAAGAGGCAAAATCTTTTTTTTTTTAATTTATCAGAGAGAGAGAGAGAGGGAGAGAGAGTGAGCTCAGGCAGACAGAATGGCAGGCAGAGGCAGAGGGAGAAGCAGGCTCCCTGCCGAGCAAGGAGACCGATGTGGGACTCGATCCCAGGATGCTGGGATCATGACCTGAGCCGAAGGCAGCTGCCCAACCAACCGAGCCACCCAGGCGTCCCAAGAAAAGAGGCAAAATCTTTTACTGAAGATAAAAACTTTAAACTGGCAATATCAGAAGACTTCTATTAGGATAAAAAGACGTTTTCCAATGTTTGTTCAACAACTTTTATTGCGATGGGGACCTGTGTTTATGTGCATCCTAAATCCCTTCAATTTAGTCAGTTCAGTTAAAAAAAGTATTAATCAGAATAAAAGACAGAGCATAAGGAATACTATATTGTAATAGTGATGGGAGGGGACAGATGCAGCCACACTTGTGGTGAACATGGTATAACATATAAGCTTGTGAAATCACTAAACTATATACCTTAAACTAATGTAACATAGTGTGTCATCTACACTGAAATAGAAGAAATTTAAAAATAAATATTATTACTTGGAAAAAAATATCAGGTCTATGAAAGTGATTTGTAAAGAATATCCTTTTGATGATTGGTCCCAGCTACCTGTTGATTTGCTTCTTTTATTCCTTTTAGCAATACTTGTTTTAGAACATGTTGGTGATGTCAGTTGTTTCTTTTGAAATTATTTTAAATTGAGAAATCTTAAGAAAATTGGTAGAAAATATAGGTCGATCATTGGAAAATGTGGATACTGTAAAAATGCCTACATAGTGATTATGTACTTTTCATTAATATTGGTTAAAAAATAGTATTTTAATAATGTGGACAAAAACATAGCAACTTCCAGGGAAACAGTCATAAATATGCTTTATTTTTAACCTAGATTTCTCAGTTTATTGACAAGCAGGAGTTAGGTTGGGATTCTAAGTTGCATCTCTGAACACAAGGGGAGTTTTTCTTAAGTGAGTCAAAATATTACTCAAAAATGGGAAGGAAGTCCATGATTGCCTGATTTTTAAAAAAATTTTTTAATAAACATATAATGTATTTTTAGCCCCAGGGGTACAGGTCTGCGAATCACCAGGTTTACACACTTCACAGCACTCACCATAGCACATACCCTCCCCAATGTCCATAACCCCACCACCCTCTCCTGTCCCCCCTCCCCCCCAGCAACCCTCAGTCTGTTTTTTGAGATTGAGTCTTTTATGGTTTGTCTCCCTCCCGATCCCATCTTTTTTCATTTTTTCTTTTCCTACCCTCCAAACCCCCCACGTTGCATCTCCACTTCCTCATATCAGGGAGATCATATGATAGTTGTCTTTCTCCG
>NC_081562.1:69654077-69697309 GCF_022355385.1 Mustela nigripes
CTCCCCAGCAACCCTCAGTCTGTTTTTTGAGATTGAGTCTTTTATGGTTTGTCTCCCTCCCGATCCCATCTTTTTTCATTTTTTCTTTTCCTACCCTCCAAACCCCCCACGTTGCATCTCCACTTCCTCATATCAGGGAGATCATATGATAGTTGTCTTTCTCCGATTGACTTATTTAGCTAAGCATAATACCCTCTAGTTCCATCCACGTCGTCACAAATATTGCCTGATATTTTTAAAGAATAAACATGTTAATTGAAGACAGGTTTACTGTGCCACCTTTTGTCTCTTTACACAAGCAAAAACACTGAGGGTTTAACACTCTTCCTCATAAATTGATAAGCTTTTTAACCCAAATCTTCTACTAATGAGACTGAAGACTAAAAGAGATTCTTCACTGTTCCTTGTTAAGTTTGGTATTCTCAGTTGTGAAGAAAGACATTATATTTTTCTCTATCAACTAATGTTACTGAAATGCTAGCTGTTTTAGAGGGTGTCCACTTTTCAAAATATTTCTGCAAATGCTATAATGTATCTGGCTTTCCACACCAACATGTTATTATTAAAAACCCGTCCTGAAAACCTCAGTTTACCACCAGTTTTGGCTTCAACTGAAAAGTTTGCTCTTGTTTGATCTGTACCACTCCTTGTGTGTATGGTGTTTGTTTTGTTTGGCTTTCTAGATTACAGCATATCTTTACACAGTGCCAATTGTCTGTGGATAGGAAACAGCAGGTAGTTCATTCGTTGAAAGCTAGTTTACAGATTTTCTTGCTATACGTATCTCTGTTTTTCAGATTCAATTTTAGATTTAACCGTGATATGGAGTTGTTTCTCTTCATAGTCATATTTGTCATCAGTGGAGTTTGGAGAAATGGGTTTTCTTTTTTAAAGAACAAGCTTTAAAAATATTTAATTTAAAAAATGTTATTTTTCCATTTGGGCTAAAACTAGTCAGTGGATATTTTTAAGGCTGTGAGTTAAAGCAGGAAGAAAGGGTCACTCCTGTAATCTTTCCTAAAGACAAAAGATAGAGGACCAAAGTCCTATAAGACCAATCCATGCTGTATTATTATTATTTTTTTACACAATGTCCAATTCAGCTGTGTAGGTGTGAGTTTCAGATAAGGTTAAATGCCTTTACAGTAAAAACATTCCCTTTTATTTATTTTAAAGGCTTTTTAAGGAGAAGGAGGGGTTTAATCTGAGACCCCAAAGCGTACATTTCTAAAGACATCTGCCTGTCTGAATAGGGAATAGCTAAGGGGTGAACAGGAGAAAATCCACAAATATATTTGAGTTTCACTTTAGAACTTTTGATAGCTTTTGAGTTTCACTTTAGAACTTTTGATAGCTTTGGTCACTGATTGAAGTTTCTCTCCAACTGGGAGTCAAAGAGGCAAAGCAGGTAATCTACATAATCTTTGCCATGTTTTCTAAAAATGCCTGTAGATGAAAACATGTCAGACAGCTGGTCAAATAGGGCCTAAAGTTTTCTCTGTTTATTTGTTTTTAATCTATTCTTTACTGGGAAGGAAATAAAAAGAAAGCTTGAAGTTGGTGACAGACTTGGGTTCTTGCCACACTCCAGCTTAATTCGTGGACAGCTCTCTACTTCAGAGAAAGTTAATATTTTCCAGAGATGTTCCATAGGTATTCTAAATCATACTACAGACACCTGCTCCTTTATATGGATATGTTCTCCACCTAGGATGAATCGGAGCTGCTTTTTTATTTTAGTGTGCTTCCCTTCAACAACCTCATTAATCTTAGTGTGCAGAATTTAGGAGGAAAGTTGTGTTTTGCTAGTTGACACTGTTTAATGTAAATGATTTATGATTATTCCTTATGTATACACGATAGGCACTTTATAAATTGGATTGTTCTAGGAGTAACACGATACATAAATGTTATTGCTATAAATTCTGAGGTTGGCTATATATTATTGTATCATGTAACCAGTTGACTTATAAATGCTGACTATTCCAACCCATTCTTTCTACTCAATATTGTAAGTGGTGACTTAGGAAAGCCTAGCAGAGATATACACAGAGGCGCTCAAACTGTATGAGAACAGGATCTCTTGGCACCTCTCCAGCATGACTTCTGGCTCTCTTCCAGGAGTAATGGCCGAAAGAAGAAAGAATGAGAGGGGAAACTGAAACTATGTGCAGTAAAAAGATGAATCTAAATGATTATTATTTTTTTGCCCAGTGAGATCAAGAGCCAACTAAGAGAAAAAAGGGGGGAAAAACAGAGTAAATAGGAGAAAAGTATTAGTAAAACTAATTCAGCAAAATTTAGTTAGATACCACTTCCCGTGAATTTTTACCATGTAATATTAAAAAAGTGTAAGAGTAATAAAGATTAACAGCTATGTAATTATATATCTTTTTGTATCAATAGGTACAGTGTGTACAGAAATAATTTTTTTTCATTCCTGTGAATGAATTGTTTGAGGAATGGAGTTTTACAAACCATTTGATTCTACTGGTAGATGAGGCCATTTTATAATGTGTGTAATGCTGTTACAGTAATAGCTCTCATTTTTTACCATGAAAAGTCAAGGTGATTTTCTAAGATCGTAAAGAATTTGGGGGGAAAAAAAAAGAAAAAGAAAACCTCTGAGTAATTGGTCATTTTATATCTAAGTAATTGTTAAATACCAAATTCATCTAAAATGTTGAGTTAAAGGGGAAGAAGGAACAGTCATATAACTGACCAGTCAGCTTCATAGCAATTTTTTGCTAGCCCCTGGTGTGGACTGCTTACGTGATCACACAGTTCTGGTGTTGGGGCTGATTTGAATTGTTCTATGCCCTAATTTGTGTAAAGAAGAACTGGGCTGTGAAGAATTCTATTGTGTTTATAGTGTCTCTTCTAATAGTGATTTTATAGTCCCTATCATAGGCTGTTTCAGTTGATTCCCTTCCCCCATGCCCTCTTAAGTACTACTGTCTACGCAATCGATCTGGTTACCCACGAAGCGAGTTCACATCAGCTATTGCAGGGGCTGAAAATACAGATCAGTAATCTTAAAACCTTGAGGTTCTTATTCTCCACAAAAGACTAAATCTCATCAGGCAATCCTACATGAAAAGATCATGAGACTGAAACAAGTCGGGTGTGTGTGTGTGTGTGTGTGTGTGTGTGTGTGTGAGAGAGAGAGAGAGAGAGAGAGAGAGAGACAGGTCATAGAAAACAATATTTGTTTGGCTCTTACATTGAAGGTAATATCCTAATTTGCTCCTTTATAACTTCTGCAGTACACTTTTAATTGTCAGGCTTTCTGGAGCTATCCTGATGCATGCATTGGAAAGAACATGCATATGCGGAGGTCTCTATATTTGTAGGCACTATAGTCAAAACAACTTATTTGCTTAGCTGCAAAGCTGACTTATTCACCCACTCACAAACTCCCTAGAGGAAAGAGGGCAAAAAGGTCAAATAGAAGCAATAAAACCAATGATCTTTTACAAAAAAGTTACTTCAGAAGTTCTCAGTGGCCCTCTTCATCTTCTGGAAGGAGATCACTCTGTTCCCTGCCTGTTCCTGTGTAATCACCAGTAGTTTGGGATTCATGTTAGAAGAGGGAAGCCTGTTTCTACCTTGCTGCTGCTGTCCACTCAGGTAAGCTGGATTGAAATCCCAGACACTGCTGTACCTGCCTAGACTATGGGAAGATTCTGTGTGGTTAGAGGGCTCTACAAACCTCAGTTCACTGATCCTGTAGAATCGTAACCATTATTTAAACTTCTGCTTTATATTAAGGGAGGTTAAATTTAAATGTAAGACCTTCAGATATAAAAGCACGCATGCACACACGCACACACAGATAACAGAAGGAAAAACCCATCACTTTTTGTTTAGTATGGAATACTTGGAGTAACTATCATTAACTGAGCACTTTCTTTTTGCCAGGTACTGCTTTTCGACTTTGCATATAGGATCTAATTTAAACCTCCTAAGTACCTCGTGAAGCCAGTGCTATTATTAAACCCATTTTTCAGCAGAGGGAATTGAGAGAGAAAGAGAAATTGAGTAACTTGCCGTGACTCAACAGCTAATGGGAGGTGGAATCAGGATACAGAGCCAGACAGAGAGCTGCTGGGGTTGAAGCACACACTGGCAGGTTGGCTTGTAAGCAATGTGTAGTGTTTCACGTATGGAAGACACAGGAATAGCAGAGCCATCATTTAGTAGGATGTAGGGCTTGAACGTCTTTCTCTTGTGCTGATAGTCACTGTGTGTCTCGCTCAGGCCCTGTTGTGGCTAGTGTCAAGTTTTATTTGAGACAGTTGGTCAAAAGTGAGTAGAAAATAATCGATGGCCAAAGAAGAGAAAGGAGTGCACTGGTTAATATGAGGATCTGACCTAAGGACCTTGCTTTCACTATTGCCACAGTAAACAAGCAAGCTAATGAACCACAGATGTTAGTGTGTCATTAGTGTCTAGCAGTTGTGTCTTCCTGGGTAGCTACCATCAAGAAGGACAGTGCCCTCTATGAATATGTATTTAGTACTAGATACAGCAATTTATTCTTTTGAAAAGCACTTTATCATTTTGGTGTTGATAAACATATAAGCAATAATCAGTAGTTAGAAGTTTCAGGCTAAAATGGATGCCATTATTAGTGACTTAACAACTTTCCTGGGAATTCCGTGTGTCACCAAGACTGGATTGTGCTACCCAGAGCTACACATGTTCACTCTTTAGAAAAGTTCATTTCAGCTGCTTCTCATGCTAGGAACCCTTTGGTTCTCAGAACTGCGGTAGTCACTAGTTTCCAAACTCTGAATATGTAAAATAAAGTACTTGCACAAAAAACCTAGGAGCTGTATAGGTCAGAACATTTGTTTAAACTAATACAGAATTAGCTTTTTCAGTTCCAGCTCTGTTTTTCCTATCTATTTGCCTTGCTAATAAGAAGACCTTAACTTATTCCTGTTCTGTTACCTTGTGCCATGCTACCTCTCCTTTTTGGATTTTTTAATTCTGAGTTGAGCAGAACTTCCTAGTTCACATAAAGAACTCCCACAGTAGTCATAAAACATAAAGGCCTCTTAATTAACAAGGATCGTGACAACAAGGAAATTTAACTCAACCTAGGCAAAATAGCCTCAGTTCTCAACAAAGAACTTCAAATGCATTTTGAAATTGGTCTTTACAGATATTTTTCTCTGCCTGAAACATGTGTGCTAGTTCTATTTATATAAGGGAATAGTGACATCCTGTGTGTAGCTAGACTAATTGCCTCTGTAATTAACCTATTTGAGAAGGAAGTTGCATAGAAATAAAATATCATTGAGGACTGAAAGGGGCAATTTTATCTTAAAGCAAACCTCTAACTTTACCGGAGGGTGTGGACTAAACAAAAGGATTCGGTCTCCTTCCTTCCATTTTTTTTTTTCTTCCTTCTTTTCCTTGTCTCTAAACAGGCCACTGTCTTCTTCACTTTCTCTCTACTACACTTATTTTCAATATTATGAGGAAAGATCTAGTGTTATTATGAGTGAATATTCTGTCTTTAAAGTAGAATTGAGGATAGATGGAAGTGTGGTAAAGAGATAGTCTTTTTGTCTCATTGGTATTCAGGAGCTGTTTTTGGTTAAGGGTAAGATATCCATAGAATCATTTTGGTGTCTCAGAAGTTGGGGATGAAGATGTTAGCCTTCTTCCTATCCCTTGATAAAATATATATTTTATAAATATAAATTTAGAGAAGGGTCTGGGTCCATGGCAAAAGCAGCGTTTTTCTTTTGACCTCTTAAATACAGAATAAACTATTAGAAGACACTATCTTATAATAGAGTGTAGTTTTTGTGGTCAGAATTATTCATACCTTATCCAAACATATGACTAAGGGGTAAAAGACCGGCAGTTGTTCCCCCCCCCCCCAAACGTGTCCCTTTCAACATTTTAAAAGGCAAGAGATTGCCAAGACATATCAGAAACCAGTGGGACAAAGCAAGATCAAGAGGCCTAGGAGAAATTAGTCAAAGGGGTCCTGCTTTTTATGTCCTGACTGACGCTCAAACCCCTGCAAGACCCAGCTCTCAGGGCTTTGCTTACCCCTAACTTCACATATAATCCCCTATTCCATAATCAAAATGGTATTTTGAAACAGATAGCTTGCTTCAGACTTTTTTCATGAGATAACAAATGTTATCTTATCACTGATACCTTTTTCTAGTCAGGTAACAAAGTTTGTATTTTGCATGTTATACTGACTTGAAAGAACTTAGTTTAAAGTTATGACCAGTACTAAGAAGAATTTCCTTGTGAAATATTTGAGAATTTTAAGCCAAAGTAAGCGTAATCACTCTATTATATAATGACGGCTGAGAACAGAATAGTTGGAATGGAACTGGTTTGGAGTTTCAGACTGTGGTGAACTTGGATTCCTCACTTTGTAGGACAGTCTTTCTATGCCTCAGTTTTTAAAATCTGTGATGGGAGGATAAAAATCCCCTTTCATAAGATAATCTTGAGACTTTGATGAAGAAACATTCATATAATACCATGCCCAGTGCCTATAAATAAGCACTTAGTAAATAGTAGCTAATATTGTTTCAGATAACATTTGATAAAGCAAAATGATGTGGATACTAGTTTATTGTGAAATAATTTAATCTTATCTTGTTGAACTATTCTTCAACCAGATTTGCTTAATGATCCTTTCATTTAATTTATTGTTTTATAATCTTTACTGTGGTAACATCTCACTTCTATTGATAATTTATATTAGCAATAGTTGGATTATCATTCTTGGAAGATGGAAAATTGTCTTGCAAGTACATTTTTAGAAAGTATTTTTCCTTGGGAAAAATACAAAATAAAAGAGGAGAAAGAAACACTGCAGAAACTTTCTTGTGCATCACCGTTCTTGTGATTAATTCTTAATAATCATTAATAATTATCAGATTGTAAAAGAGGCTCCTTAAGAGTAAAAGGAAACACTCAGCTCTACAGAACTGGTCATTTGGTCATGGCTATGTTTTGGCAATGGTGCTAATTAAATATAGTATCTATGATCATTGGGGTGTCTGGCAGCTTTATGCGAGTCTCCCATCTGTTTTATTGGCCGTGTTCAATCAGATAGGGAATTACCTGAATCAGAAAACCATCCTCAGGAGATTCGAATTCAGTCACTGCTTATTATCACAAGATAATTCACTCATCCATTCAACAAACATTTATTGGGAGTACATTACATACCCCCCACCCCCACTGTGTTGGTTTTGAAAATATACTCATGAACAGAGGAGACAAGGCATGGGGCCTCACAGCTTTTTACAGCCCGACAGAGAAGGTACATAACATAAAACAAGTAATTACAATGAAATGTGAAAGTCTTATAATAGGGAAATTTTTTGATCTCTAAGCTAACTGAGTTGTGAATTCCTAATTGTGGGGGTAGGGGTATTCCTCCCTGCTTTGAATTTCCATAGCATTTTACCTGTACCTCCATTTGGAAATACCTTCCACCTTGCATTTAGTTCTTAGGACTGTGGCATATCCCCTAGGACTTCAAATTCTGAAGGAACCAGGCAGGATACCTGTGGGAGTGCCCTTAGCCTCTATAGAGGATATGCACTTGGGCACTCTACGTAGTTGTTACTAAATCAGTGCTGTTGAGAGAATTGAAGCAAAGAAGTGTTAGCGGTTTACTTCCATCATCCTTTCTGTTTTTAATTCTTAAATATTTCGCTTTGAAATTTCTCCTTCTTTGTATTCATTGTGGTTAGAGGGCGGTAAATAACCAATTGAAAAGTCATTATCCTTCCTTTTATCCCTCTCTCTCATCTATTATTCTCTCACGATTTAATCCACAGAAATCTCCTCTGGAATAAATGAATTATTATTTGTAAGACTTTCCAAGTTTGCAGTACTCAAGTCTGACTTTAGTGGCCAGATGCAAATAATAATGGGGAAGCATCTCCTATCTGTGGTCTTTTAGGACATCATGATCAACCTTTTTTCTGCTGATCCCTGGACCTATCAAGAAAATCAGTGTTAGGTTAAATTTGTGTCTAGTTTGCAAAGGTTAGAACTCTTCATTGGTTGTAAAGAAAGGTAGACCCTGTAACCATTGCTTTGGTATGCTTCTGCCATTGCTTATCTCAGTGCGCTCTAAAAAATAAAACTGAATTCCAACAGCTTTTAAAAAGGAGGAAAATAATCAGCTCTTCGGTGGAAATCCAATCCATCGCTTAAGAAAATTCGGTATTAAAAATGATAAAGGGAGTAGTTCTGCACATAGAAGGAGGCCTCTGCGTATTCTTCTGGAAGGACTGGAGCTGCGTGGAGATTGAGAGACCTGAGCTCGGTGTTGCCTGTGAGCTGGGGTGTAATTTAGTGAGCTGACAGGAGGCGTATCTCCTCAATATCTGTGTTTGGCAGAGGAGATGAATGCATACATCAGGAAACAATGTTTAAGTGTTTTATTTCCTTATTTCAGCCTGTCAAACTGTCAGTATAGTTAATGGCCACCAGGAGAGAGAGAGAGAGAGAAGGAGGAGGAGGAACAGAGAGAAACAAAGGTGCTATGGAATCTGAAAAGAAAGAAACCAGGAAAGCATTTGCATGTTTCTGTGGCATAATGGTCAGTCAGACAAAAATAACTCACTATATTCATCTCTCTACTAAAGCCAGATGTGCTGGTTCCTTACCTCCCGTCCCTGTGCCCTTCCGTGCCTTCGTTAGTGTCCTTCATGATTGCTTCATTTAACTTTGATCTCTGACTCCTCTCACTGAAGTCTAGATTGATTAGCGATACTTACAGGATTATTTTATGCTTTATTCACAGTATCCAATTTTGCTCAGTTTTCCAAGTATACTGTTTTGTGTCCATTGTTTATAAAATCTGGTATTAGTGCTGTTTATACAAAAATGTTCATTCTTACTCATAAAACATCCCCCCCTTTCTTTTTATCATTTTGAGTTTTTATGGTGCACAAAGAACAAAATTGGGCTGGATTTTGACCTATTGTATCTTTCTTTAGAAAAGAGAAAGTGTAAAGTGAAATGACTAAATTAGACGTTTACAAGTACAAAACTACTTTAAATTTCTGAAAAATCTTAACACAACGAAGGGATTTTTATTTTATAAAAAGGAAGTATATATAATGGATTGTTTTTGTACTGGAAATGTGTTATTTTTCCATAGAAATGGTAAAGCCTCTTGTCATTCACATCCATGTCAAACCGAATTTTCAATCTTTGAATTCATTCCAGTGATGAATACTTTTTATAATGAATACTTTTAATTGCCTTAAAAACTGAGAAGTATTTAATTAGAAAAAATATATCTTAAATATCTGTTTAAAAATCTTATAGAAGGGGCCCCTGGGTGGCTCAGTGGGTTAAGCCTCTACCTTCGGCTTAGATCATGATCTCAGGGTCCTGGGATCGAGCTCCACATTGGGCTCTCCTGCTCCCCTTCTTCCCCCTGCCTGCCTCTCTGCCTACTTGTGATCTCTGTCAAATAAATAAATAAAATCTTAAAAAAAAAAATCTTACAGAATGGTCTAAGGAGAGGTGGTATGGGGTATTAATTACACTGGGTCCCAAATCTGGCCAATCATGAACACCTGGAGGTTGTTTAAAAGTACAGACCCTTGGACTCCTCTCCAGATTGCCTGGAAGAGGATCTGAGGGATGAGGGTCCAGCATGTGTGTGTCCGTATAAGGTCCATGCCACACTCCCTACCAGCCCCTAGGTGATGTGGGCTGCCATCCAGCCTAGGAAGTGTACTGTCTCTGTCACAGAGAGAACACTGCTCCAGTTATCAGTAGAATTTGGGCTGGTTTCTAATAAGATCATTTACTCACTGAGTAACTTTGGGCAAATTGCAAGCTTTGGGGGTGTACATTTTTCAACTCTGAATAATTTGTGTCATTGTTTCTACAGCTTTAAAATCTTGGAACTTCATTATATTAATGAAATTTTTAGAAGTTTAAACTTAAGACTGAGTCAAATTTACATGCACACGTACAGTTACTTACTAGCTTTTATTCTTAGATTGAGTTGATAGAAGTAAGCAAACGGGCACTTGGGTGGCTCAGTCGGTTAAGTGTTTGTCTTCGGCTCAGATTATGATCTCAAGGTCCTGGGATTAAGCCCCGCATCGGGCTCCCTGCTCAGTGGGGAGCCTGCTTCCCCCCTCTGATCCTCCTCCACTCCCCTACCTTGTGAGTAAATAAATAAATAAATAATAAATAAATGAATGAAATAAATAAATAAAATAAATAAATAAATAAATAAATAAATAAATAAAATCTCTTTTTTTAAAAAGAAGCAAACAAACCATAAAAAATCAAAAGAATCTCTCCTCTCAGCTTCAGTTTAAGACTTCTTGATTGGGCCTCTCTTTTTTTTGATATCAGTCATGAACATGTTCTCATGAAAATGATAAGCCTTCAGATGCCAAACTGAACTCCTCCACCTGCCCAAATTTGTTTCTTCTTCAGCGTGCGTATCTTAACAAAAGACATCACCACACATCTTGTATTAGATGGAAACCAAGAATCATCATCCCTCTCATTTATCTTAGATATCCTGGGTTGATGTCACCTCCTGAAATATTGTTCATCTGTCAATTTCTTTTTATCTTCCCCACCATCCATCCTGGGCCAAGGTGCCGTATTTCCTGGATTCTGGAATCGCCTCCAATCGAGAGTCTTTTCTATACCACTTGCCACCCTGTGCTCTAGTAGATGTTCAGTACTGGCAAGAGATTATAAATGTAGATCTGATCATAGGTGTTCCCCCTTTGCATCCCATCGCACTTGGGTTAAAGACCAAAATGTGTACAGTGGCCTGCAAGACCCTGCATGATCTGTCCCGCCCTTCTAGAACTTCCTCACTCTCTGCTGTCTATGCCAACTGGCTATCCTTCAGTTTCTCACACGGTGTATTACCTTTCCATTGAGTTTTCATTCTTTCTGTCTAGTAAACTATTCATGTTTGTAAACTATTGTAAATTATTCAGCTTATTCATTTCAGATAAGCTGGAATGATATTTCCTCAGGAGAGCCTTTTCTGATGCCCCAGGTATGATGGAGTCTACCTACTATATACGCTAGAATAGAATAACTTGCATTTTCCTTCAGAGCATTTTTCAGTTTATAATTTTATATGAATGGAATGGGTTGGTTAATTTTTGTCTAATCTATAAGACTATAGCCTTGGTAAAAGTAAGGACCTTCACAATTTTGTTCATCACTGATTCCTTAATTCTTCAAACAGTGGGTAGTATAAAGTAGGATCTTAAGAAATACTTGTTAAGTAAAAGAATAAATGAATCAATAGAAGAAAAGTGCTCATTTATGTAGGAGCACCCCCACCATTGCCACATATACTCTTTCCTGTAATCTGGAATTGGTAATCTCTCAACCTGCTACTATTTCTTATTCTCTGTTCTGGTGACGTCTGAATGCCTGGCTTCACCTCTTTTCTGCGCTCCTCTGAGGTTAAAGAGGAATGTTAAAGCAGTTGCTTTAGTTGCAACTCTTGAGATGAGGTCTAAAATTGAGTGAAATAAGTCAAGCAGAGAAAGTCAATTATCACATGGTTTCACTTACTTGTGGAACATAAGGAATAACATGGAGGACATTGGGGGAGGGTGAGCCTGCTGGTGGGTATTGAGGAGGGCATGTATTGCATGGAGCACTGGGTATTATATGTAAATAATGAATCTTGGAACACTACATCAAAAACTAATGATGTACTGTATGGTCACTAACATAACATAATAAGAAAATAAAATTGTGCGTAACTCATGCAAGAAGTATGGGTAGAGAAGGACCTCTCGAAAGTTTCTTTACAGGAAATAAAGACTCCAGTTTCTGGACTCCCTCATTTGCCCAAATAAAGAGCTTTTTCCTTAGAAGGTACACAAATCTTGTATCTGAACTGGTCAATCATCATGTCAGGTTCATATCTTGACATAACACATGGATACAGGTTATTGGCAGGAAGGGCAGCTTTTGGAGACAGAGGATTAGATATACGGGGTTTAGTTAAGGCAGCGTATTTATTGTTGTCTGTTTTTTCTTTGTCAAATATGATCTGGGAAACTGGAACCACTGTCATGTACCTCATGCATTAAAGGGCCTTCTTTCTCACCCTCCTCTGGCTATTCCCTTCACTCCTGGGTAGATGAGAAATCTACCAGGCCATATCCTAGATATGCTTCAGGACATTTATACCTTGTAATTCTCTGTCCAAAGACTTCACACCTGTGGATAAGGCCTGTGTGGGCTTCTTTCATGATCTGTCCTTCAGAGGTCATACTTTGCCCCTGGAGTGTGTAACCCTGGGTCCAAGGGTGGCCAAGACACAGCTATTTGTCTCTGTCTCCAGGGGCTGGACACAGAGAAGGGGTATCTCCATTTATGCTCTTGTCCTGGGCCACAAATATTAAGGGGATGCTGAAGAGTAGAGGGGTGCTTTAGGGAGAAAGCATATAACAGGAGAATAGCACAATGCCCTGAAGAACATAAAATCAAGGCCCAGACAAGTTAATACTTGACTCGATGAATAAATAAACCCATAGTGTCTGAGAAAAATAACGTTTGAAAGCAGAAGCCAACTAGAAAGATCAGAACTGGGAAAAGACAACCTTGATTTTTACAGCATGACTCTTCACATCTAGTCAGCACTAGTCATGATTAGTGGAATATTTGTTCTAGAGCAAAGGCTCATGGCAGTGATCCATGACATGAACACACTGGGCCCTGTTGTTATGGTCCCACTGGAGCTCAGTTTGTTATTCACATTTTTTTTTTTTTAGAGAATTGAGGGTTGATTTTGTTTCAATATTTGTTTCTCATCATATGATTAATAAATATATTTTTTCCCCAGAATTTTCTGTAGTGAAGTAGAGAGAACTTGTTATTCTCATCATTGGTAGGAAGAATTAATAACATAAAGAAGTAGTTAATAGCATAGTTAAAATTTATTGTCACAAAAACACCTGTCCATTCATTGCTGTCCTATGTAAACAAAATCTCAGTGATACTAGTGGAGGAAAATCAGGAAGGGACTTCTTAGCTTTAAGATGATTAAACCATTTCATTCAACAGGCAGTACTTTTCCCTTAAGCCAACAGCTCTCTTGTTCACAGTACCTTTAGAATCTTTTTGCAAATTGAAAGAGCTATAATTTTAATGTAACTATTATATTCAAGACATTAATGACCTGGATCACCGAAAATAACCATGGTAACAGGTGAGAAATCAAAGATAGTTAATTTAATTGCCACAGAAAGAAAATAAGTGCAAATAATCTATAATTCTTCATTTCCAATATGTACATGTTATTTTCTTACTGCATTAATTACCCAGTAGTTAGACAGAAATTATCTAGTTGTTTCTCTGTGACTCCCCATTGCATTCATGTAATGGTTCGCACTCTAATAACTATTCATTATAATTTCTTACCTCAGCAGTTTAGGCTGCTGTGAACTGGGTAACATGTTCATTCAGTTGACATTAGCAATTTTTAATAACAATAAAAATGATACTTTAAGTATAGTGGAAAGGAATTAAGCAGTTCTTTCAACCTAGTTATGTAAAGGCCACTCTGATTCCGTTGCTCTCTACAAACTGCTAATGATCTGGGACTGCTTCTCAGATAGAAAAATGTCCTCTCCATTTCTTAACTCTTTCTCTAGGAGTTCCTGGAATAGTCCCGCAGAACCCTGCTCAGAAGTGACAGGCAAGTTGTAGAATCCTAAGTAGGGATATACTAAGAATCACTGCCAAATCTATTAAATATTTTGTTGGATGTCTACTGTGTGTCAAATATTTTGCTAGGACTTGGGGATATAATGTGAATAAGAAAAGGCTAGAAGCACAGGTGACAAAGCAGGAAATCATGACGAATGAACAGGTTTATTATAGTTTTAAACTTTCATTTCATCTGCAGAACATAAGAGACAGTAAATTGCTGGTATTTAAATTTCATGATTGGGTGCGGGAATCTTGTAGCAATGTAGGCGATGGTCAGTTGTATAATTAAAAATAATATCTACTACTTATTGAATGCTTTCTTATGTCCCAGATATGGTCACTTCATTCTCACATAAACACAGTCCCCACCCCTGTAAGTGAATTCTTTAATCTCCATTTTCACATAAGGAAGTGAGGGTTAAATAGTTGACCAAAAATTATCTGAGCAAGTAGGTGAGAGAGAGCAGATCCCAGTTCGGACTGGACTCACTCAGTTCTAAAGTTTCTATAGAAAAAAACAGCTAAGAGCATTTTTTATCTCTGGTACTTATGGCTAGTGCTCACTGAATAAGATATTTACTTTTAATTGATTTTAATTCTAGGCTATATCAAAACCATTTCAGAAAGAATCTATCATATCTTTTAGATTAGTTTCTTTGGCAAGTCTCTTTCAAAAACTGCTTCAGTAAGAACTTTTAAAAATGAACAAATATAGATGCATGCTAAAAAGCAATATAGAATCGCCTCACATCCATTAAGATGATTACTAAAAACGTTCCCCACTGCAAATGGAAAATAAGTGTCCATGAGGATGTAGAGGAAACTGGAACCCTTGTATATTGTTGGTAGAAATGTAAAATGTACAATTACTATGGGACACAGTATGGAGATTCCTCAAAAAATTAAATATATGATTTACCATATGATCTAGCAATTTTCTGTGTATATACCCAAAAGGACCAAAAACAGGGTTTCAAAGAGATGTTTGTACATCCATGTTCATGATAACATTAAATACAGCAGTCAAAATGTCGAAGGAGCCCGTGTCCATCAATAGATGAATAGATAAACAAAATGGATTATTATTATTCAGCTTTAAAAAGGGAGAGAAATTTTGACACATACTACAACATGGATGAATCTTGAGGCCATTATGCTAAGTGATCTAGGACAGCTATGAAACATAAGTACTGTATGATTCCACTTATAGTAGGTACCTAGAGTAGTTAAAATCATAGACAGAAAGTAGTTGCCAGGGTCTGGGACGAAGTGGAAAGGGGAATTTGTTTTTTAACAGATAAAGAGTTTCAGTTTTGCAAGACACGAAGAGTTCTGGAGATAGCACACACCATAATGTAAATGTATTTAACCCTACCGATCTGTACATATGTAATGGTTAAGATGCTATATATCATATGTACTTTACCACATTAAACATTTTTAAAAAGGAAATATGGAAGAGTACATGACAAAGAAAATCTGTGTTGGAGGCACAGCTCATTAGGTAAGTTTTTCAGTAAAGACTTGTCCAAATACGCACAGCGCTGTGGAACTGTCTGTCCAAAGCCAAAGACAGCTTTCCAGGCAGAGGTATCCACAAATATTAAAACCCTGGGCTGAGAAAGAGTTAAGGACATTTGAATGTGAAGGAAGGCACATAGTAGTAGATGATATTCTTGGAGAGGGGTGGAAAGGGTTGATCATGGAAGGACCATTAGACATGGAAGGATTTTTGAACTGAATTATCTCCATTACATTTTAGCTTTCTTCCATAGGGCTCTTTCTATCTTCAGAGATCACAGACTTTATCCATTTTGTTCACAAATAGTACTTGGCTCACTTATTGAGCCACTTATGATTCTGATGTCTCTTATTGCACAATTAAAAAATATTGCGAAGTGGTGTATTAACTTGGTGAGGCTTCATTTTTATTTATTAACTGTACTATTACTGAAGTGAATTCAGCCTGAAAGAATTTCCCCTTGTATCTGTCTACCTTGGTAAAATACTAGTGAACGCTACTTAAAACATTGCATTTATTTTATACTTGGAAATACTTCAAAGCGTCTCTGGAAGTTTTCTGAGACCAGGTCAGTTCATTAATCCTCACTACGGTGGGTTCAGACACTATGGAGGCCCTAGTTTAAGGTTCTTGGGAACTTTGCTGAGAACTGTCTAGAACTTCGCTTAGCGTTGCAAATTCCTGACAAATAGTTTGATACTGTAATCTCATCTTAGAGTTGTTAACATCTAGAATTTTAAAGTTTATCAAAATGATAACTGTCACCATGTAAGTACATTTTCTTAAGCAATAGCAAAAGCAACTAAAATTCAAGCATGTGTTTTATTTTTAAATACCCCTTACACATTGATTTTCTTTGATGGAAAAATTATTTAAAATATTAATAGCCCTGAAAAGATACATATATCCATTTTAATAGAATGATGCACTTATGCTGTATTCTGTATCATATGTATTTTTTCCTGTTTCAAATATGTCTGCAAATTTTATCCTACTTTGTAATATTATTCTCTACTATTTAAGATTCAGAACATCATGGTGGTTCTGAAAGTTGTCATTTGACCTTTCTTACCCACTTCTCATCTGACATTTGTCTCAGATTATCTGTAATGTGGAAGGATTCTGGGAAAATTTCCCTAAATGCATCAATGATGTTCATTCCCCTGCATTTCAGTAGAGGAACCTGAATCTGGAAGATTGGATGTTTGACTTTGAGGAAAAGCAGAAACAGATTAATAATGGAATGACAGGTCAGTGGAAACTTAAGTTGATGAGGTGTAAGTATATTTGGACCAGACAATCAAACACCGAGACAGGGCAGTATGAGTGATTTATGGAATGAAATGAGAAGGACACCTTTGTGGGCTGCCCTGTTTACACTAAATGTGCCACAGTAGAGCAGAAGGGATAGGTGTGTTTAAGGAGCAACGGAACAAGTATATAGCTAATGTGAACATTCCCCAAATTAAGTTGGTAGTACCAGAGAGTTTTATGTTCTCCTACATGACAATTTTATTAATGCCATCAGTCAAGTAGGCATAAACTTCATAGTTTCTCCTTGTGCAATTTAAGAACTTAAGTATTTCCAAAAAAATAATGTGATGAAAATATTTAATATTTTGAAGTACTTTTAGATTCTAAGACAAAATGATTAAGTGCAATAATACTATCATTTTTTTAAATAATTATCAATGTTTATCTTTTAAATTTTTCATTTGGAGTATCAATATTCATAGTCTTACTGTTAAAACTACTTTTGGAATACTTCATGCAATCATTAACAAGTAAATGTGTTGGGGCACCTGGGTGGCTCAGTCTGTTAAGCATCTACCAGTTAAGGGTCCCGGGATCGAGCCCTGCATTGGGCTTCCAGCTCAGCAGGGAGCCTGCTTCCCCCTCTCTCCCACCACTGCTACTCTCTCTCTCTCTCTTTCAAATAAATAAATAAAATCTTAAAAAAAAGTTATGAGAAGACCATAAATGAGATTTTTAATAATTCAGAAAATTCAATTGAAACATGAAATAATGGGCAAGAAAGCACTTTTTGAATGGCTGTGCAGTCAAAAACCAGCTGAGAAAAAGGGCTGGGTGGGGTGGAGTCCCTGGAGAGGGTTTAGGCACTTAGACTTGAGCTGGACCATGGAGTTTGTGTAGTCAGAGGTATGCCTTGAAGTTTTGGTCACTTGAAATCTTGGCAAGTGCAAGCTCAATGAAGTTTTAGTATTTATGATAAAATACCTGTGATTTTTGCCTTTTGTCCTACAACAAAGTTGTGTTCATGCTAAAATAAAATAATGTTTGAATTACATTTGAATTATTTAATTTTCTTTTCCAAGCCTGATATACCAGGAATTTATCACTAGTGTCACACAGGATATTCCCTTACTCCATCATACCACCACACATCTCCAGGGGTATGACAGACAATCTGGTTTGAGAAGCATGGCTCTACAGGATCACAATGCATTTGAACAGAGCCTGTTTTCTTGGCCATTAGCATGTAATCAGGCTGAGTAAATAGGGTGTTTTTTAAAAAAATCACTAAAAGATTCTCGTACCGTATCGTATGTATACACATTCTTTTGTAGGATTTTGGGGAGGGCTTTATAAGCAACCTAGGGAACCTAGGTTTCCTCTTTATAAGTATAGCTGGGGCCCAGATGGGTTTATTTGCTGATAAGAGTTCATATTCAATCATATGCTTTATGATTGGGTGTAAAATCAACATCCTCCAAGTTTTGCTTTTAAAGTACAAGCCTTTGTTTTGTATTTCCGCCTGAAGCCTTTTTGACCTTTGTCAAAAATATTTTTCAGTTATTCAGAGCACATTGGTGTGCTCTAAAAAAAAAAAGACCACCCAAGCACATCCCTTTCAGTTGGTGAATTCCACTTAGAATGGGAAGCACAGAAGCATTCTGTAGCTGATGAGAGCTGTACAGTCATTTGAATGTTTGAAAAAGGTCAAGACTCTTTCATGAGATCACAGAGGCTGGTCTCTCTGGTTTTGTGTTGTCAAGTTAAACGGTGTGACACAGTGGTCATCTGTACTCCTCTCCAGTTTGGAAACTTGGTGCAGTGCTATTCAAAGAGAACAGTGTAGTCCTTGGTGGTGCCAGAACTTCTCGTCACATTGTCCCAGTTTGTTTCAAATACCAAATCACAAGCTGGCCAAGTAGCAAAGAGAACACACAGTGGAAAGATAAGGAATATGGAAGAGATTTTTAAGGCACCATTTGTGTTTCACATGATTTTCATTGCTTTGGTGAGTATGACAATGTATTCTCAAGTGCCTAAATTGTTAAATCCTCCAAAATTATAAAGTAGCTCTAAAGCCTGTTTCCCAACAATCCCCAAGTTAACAATTGATACAACTTACAGTTGGCTTCCTGGCTGCAATGTTGCTTCCCCCGTTCCCACAGAATATTTGCCTTTCTCCGCTGCCTATTTCTGCTTTGGATTTGTCCCCTCAGAGCAGCCTCTGCAACTTCTTAGCTGTGAATCAACCAGAGAAGCTTATTTTTTGGCAGGAACATTCTTTCAATTATTTGTTTACTAAACATTAAGTCCCTGCTATGTGCCTATATTGTCCTTAGGATTGAATAAGACAAAATCTACCAAATGTGATGTTGACTGAATGTTATGACACCCTAGCTCAGTTTTACAAATAGATATATGTTCTATTGTATTTCTTACCTATCAATCATATAGGTATATGATTATATATCAATCACATATTAACTGTATTATTATATACTCACATATATCATGTAAATTGTATATAATATATATGTGCATATATATAAATTTCTTCTGTGTCCTCATTTTGTCTTTTCCTCATCAACTACATTCAGTTCAAACAGAAAAGGGTGAGGTGCCTGGGTGTCTCAGTTGGTCAGGCATCCCATTCTTTTTTTTTTTTAAAGATTTTATTTATTTATTTGACAGAGAGAGATCACAAGTAGGCAGAGAGGCAGGCAGAGAGAGAGGAGGACGCAGGCTCCTGCGGAGCAGAGAGCCCGATGTGGGGCTCGATCCCAGGACCCTGGGATCATGACCTGAGCCGAAGGCAGAGGCTTTAATCCGCTGAGCCACCCAGGCGCCCCCAGGCATCCCATTCTTGATCTCAGGTCAGGTCTTGATCTCAGGGTTGTGAGTTCAAGCCCTGTGTTGGGTTCCATACTGGGCATGGAGGTACTTAAAATGAAGCAAACAAACCAAAACAAAACCAGTGAAGGGCATGAGTTGGGGTCAGAAGGAAGTAAAGAGCTAAGGAGCAAGCTTGTTTACCCTCCTTCTCTTTCCTTTTGTTGCCATGACCTTGACTGAAAGATTGTAGAGGGGATAAATTATCAAGAGAAGAACCCAAAGAGAAGGGATACATGCATATCTATCATAGGGAGTGCATGAAGACAAAGAAGCTGAGTAAGCAGCCAGACTGGATTTCTAGGAAACTACGCAAGCCATTATGCTTGGCACTTATTTCACACAATACTTCAGTTCCATAAAGTTAACCTCTTACTTCCATATATTTTCTTTGTGATGTAAGAGGTGATGAGTATTAAACTTTCTTTCTAGAACAATTTAGAGTTCATAGTATTAAAAAGTGGGCTGAGCATTCCAAGCCACAGGCATCAGTGATGTTAAGCAGGTATTAGGTGAACACTTACAGTGAAATAAGTTTGATGTGCTGAATGGTAGGTATGGGGAAGTCATGAGGCTAAGAAAATTAGGTAGGAGTCAGATAAAGAAATCTTTTAATTTGCCGTTACTGAATGCTATGTGCATACTATAAATAAAAATAAATCACAGGAATGACATAGTCAGATTTACCATTTAGATAGATCACTCCAGTTGCTTTGTGGAGTTGAATGGAAGGGTGGAGAGACTAAGGTCAGGGAGGTCAGTTCGGAAGCTGTGGAAGAGATGAGTTTCTAAACTAAGGCAGTGGCAAAAGGAATAGATAATAGGGAAGATATGTAAGAGATATTGAGGATCTATAATCTGTAAGTTTCAGTGACCAACTGAATATGAAGAAAGGAGGAAGTCCTTGGATTATGCCAAAGTGTTTGATCTTGGTAACTAGGAGGATTTTAATATCAAATAAAGGAACAAGTTTGGCAAGATGAGTTAATTGGTTCAGAGGAGGGTAGGGTAAAATTGATGCATGTAGGACATCCCATTGAAAATAACTAGTAAGAAACTGGAGATCATGTAAAGCTGTATCTCAGTACAGAGGTCTAGACAGGGGCATAGATTCGGTTAGAAACTGGTGATTAAAGAATGTGGATGAAGTAATCTAAAGTGCAGAGTGAGGGGACACCTGGATGGCTCAGTGGATTAAAACCTCTGCATTCGGCTCAGGTCATGATCCCAGGACCCTGGGATCCAGTCCCGCATCAGGCTCTCTGCTCAGCAGGGGCCCTGCTTCCTCCTCTCTCTCTGCTTGCCTCTCTGCCTGCCTCTCTGCCTACTTGTGATCTCTGTCTGTCAAATAAATAAATAAAATCTTGAAAAAAAAAAGTGCAGAGTGAGCTGTCTGGCTGGCTCAGTTGGTAAAGCCTGGGACTCTTGACTTTAGGGTGATGGGTTCAAGCCCCACGTTGGGTGTAGAGCTTACTAAAAAAAAAAAAAAAGTGAGTGCAAAGAGTGAGAAAAGAAAAGAAGACTAGAACCTTGAAGCATTATATTTCAGATATGTTAATGTAAGATGAATAAGGTCTGAAAGACCTAATGTATAACATGGTGACTCTAGTTGAGAGCACTGTGTTGTATCATTGAAATTTGCTGTGAGAGTAAAACTTAATGTTCTTACCCAAAAATGGGGGTGGGGATTGAATATGAGAGGTCATGGATGTATTAACTCAGAGGGGAACCCTTTCAAAGTGTACATGTATATCAAATCACATTGAACTCTTTTAATATCTTATAGTTTTTATTTGTCAATTATGCATAGTAAAGCTGAAAAAATAAAAATAGTGGCAGAAAAATTTTTAGGAGGTTTTAATCAAAGTTTATGGGCCAATCTGAGAACCCAACCCCAATGTTTGGTGGTGTTTGTCATTTGAGATTTCCTACAAGTTTTGGGCAGAAAGAATCTAAAACGTACATTTAAAACAATGTATGGCCATAAATTAGGACTTTTTTTTATATTTACTTATTTATTTGAGAGAGAGAGAGAGAGAGAGAGTGTACAAGTGGGGGGGTAGGGGCACAGAAAGGGGGAGAGAGAGAGTGAGAGAGAGAGAATCTCAAGCAGATTCCATGCTGAGTGCAGAGTCTGACATAGGGCCCGATCTTAGTACTATAATAAGATCATGGCCTGATCTGAAACTAAGAGTTGGACCCTTAATCAGCTGAGCCACCGAGGTTCCTCTAGGACCTAGTTGTAATGTAATATTGGTTTGTCTATGTGTCAGTTGGGACCAGTCAAGAAAGCAGAGCTCATGCCCAATAGTTCTATACAGAGAATTTAACACAAGGAATTAATTAAGATGAAAACTAGCAATAGCAGAAAACAATTTACTACCTTTAGAGCTGGAGGAACCAAGGGAGGAGGGATTGTTACCAGAACTCAGCCAAGGTTGCCCAGTGGGAGCTGGACTTAAAGTGTCAAATGCCTTTAGAGGGAGGGGCTGAGTTGTGGGAACTAGACCCCCCAAGGAAATGCAGCTGTTGTAGAGACGTTTCTTGAAGTAGAGAGAGAGAGAAGGCTTCTCTCCTCCCACTTACTTTATTTTGCCAGTCCTTTTTATTGGAAGAATCTGGTTTAGAGCTAGTTAGCAATGAAGCCTAGAGAAGTATTACGGGTGAGTTTTAATCGCCCGTGATGTAGAGCAGAATGAGGGTTAGTCTGGTCTAAGAGCAAATAGACAATTGAGAGGTATATAGCTAAATAATCTTTTTTCCTTCTTTTTAAAATAATAATTATGAAAGATACAATAGAGAAGCAATAAAATGATGTTTGATTTTTTTTGATTAATCAAGTACTTTTGTTCCCATTTACTTATCAAACTAAAACTCAATTGCATAGATTACTAATCACTTTTTTTTTTAAGATTTTATTTATTTATTTATTTGACAGACAGAGATCACAAGTAGGCAGAGAGGCAGGCAGAGAGAGAGGGGGAGAAGCAGGCTCCCTGCTGAGCAGAGAGTCCCATGCGGGGCTCGATCCCAGGACCCTGGGATCATGACCTGAGCCGAAGGCAGAGGCTTTAACCCACTGAGCTACCCAGGCGCCCCGATTACTAATCACTTTTAAAAATTACTTCACAACACGAGGACTTTTATACTCTAATATTTCTATAACACTGTGCCTTTTTCCTCAGTTAAGAAGGCCTAAGAACCAAAAAGAAAAAAAAAATTTTTTTTTGGTTTGGTTGCCCAAATGGCTATTAGAGCTAGAACCACTGAGTACGCTAAATTTATACAATGGAGCAGTGTTCTCACTGAGTCTTCTCCCCAGATGCGACTGCCTCAGTGGGGATGTGCACTTCGTAAAAAATGAACTAATAAAAAATCCTTCTGACAATTAGGCTTCCCTTGCTGGGCTGAAAATAAGGGAGTGTGTAGCTCTATATTAAAAGGTGTGCTCTTGATATAGTCTTTTTTGAGGTTCTCAATCAAAAGGCTCTGCTTTTTAGTAAGACCTTTAAACAGCATCAGCCTTTCCCTCAAAAGAGAAAGGCTAAAAAGAGTGCCAGACTCAATTGAACTTAACAGAAAATCCATTGGTGACCAACGAAGCAGAAAGGATGTGCTCAAATCGCTGGGTTGAACGCTCTGTTGTATAGATCAGACAAGCCCATTTAGTATCTACTGGTTCACACCAGAGTCATACACTTGTTCACCAGCTTTCGCTCCCAGATATTTTAATGGCAGTATTTACCCGTTTTAGGGGGAGACCAATGAACAAAAAATCTGTAGGTGGATTAACTGGGTCAAGCTAGTATCTTGCTTGGATTTTAATTCCCTGGGTAGTGAATCCAGTGCCTACATTTTGCTATAATATCGTCATCTTGAGTAGAATTTAATTTATTTGATTCAATATATGTCTAAGTTGACATTAAAATATCCATCCTATGGATAAACTTCCTTTCAAAGCAGTTTATTAAGAAATGAGTGCGAAGTAACTTACAATGATTTAAGGACAAACAGAAGAACCCTTATATGCCATTATAGGATGGGTTCCCCAGAAAGAGTGTCTGTGAGGGAGATTATGTGTGAACAGTTTCTGGAAGAGGGCTCTCAGGAACATCCATAAGAGACAAGGAAAGCAGGATTAAGCAAGGCTGGTGATGATCTCCAAGGTCAGCCTTCTGTCCTTCCCTAATGTAGATAAGCGGACTGAGCCACTACCCACCTGGCCCCACCTGCTCACATCCAGACATTGGGTATTGGCTACTGCCAGGGAAGATTCTATTTGGGGGAAGGTACTTCCTCAAACTGAGAGAAATTTCCATTTTGCAGAAGTGACTTGATTATGAACTCTATGCAGCTAAGTTGCCCTAGAGCTGGGGAAATGACTGTCTGGATCCTAAGGGGGACCTCTGTGGCATACCACAACTTCCCCTGCATCTGATGACTACCTTGACCCACACACCCTCTTGTCCTAGCTACCATTGTCATTCCAGTGTGAGTTACCAGCATCTTTTCACTATATAAACATAAATGCCACTTAATCGTGTCCTTTTATGCCATCATTTCTGGGTTTGATTTTCCTCATTTTAGCCACTGATCTTTGGAAGTTGCGAATTGGAGTCTGCCATTCCTCTAAAGAACCCTTCAGTGGCTACCGCTTCTCTCTGAATAAACACCCAACTCCCTTACAAGGCTTAAAGTCTCCTGTCCTGCTACTTTGGCTTCATACCTGGACATTTATATTTTTTGCTCTTGGTACTATAATCACCATGTCCTTTTCACCTCAGAGCCTCTGCATACATTGTTCCTCTGCTCCAGCTTTCTCTTCTGCTTCCCATCATGTTCATGCCCCATTAGCTTCTGCTTCAATAGAAGCCCAAAGGGCCCTGCCATGAATCCTTTCCTGATTCCCAGAGGGGATCGAATTCTTTTCACATGTTCTCCAAACTCCACTGCACTGTAGCTCGTACTTTTTCTCAGTAACTGTGTATGTGTGTCTGTGGGGTATGTGTGACACAGACAGAGACTGATTATTTGTATAATGTCTGCTCGTGCCATTAAACTTGTAAGCTCCATGAGATCAGGGAAGCTGACTGCCTTATATTTCACTAATCTCCCTTGTTACATACCATATATATGTATATATGTGTGTGTGTGTGTATATATATATAGATATATATACTGCCTTAGCATATATATATATTCTTTTATATATAGTTTTAGAATATATGCTTATAGGTATATACCTATACAAATACATGTGTGTATATGTGTATATATATATAGTATAGAATGACTATGTCATACTGCTCATTTTGTCTGGTTTTATTGTATAGGTACCTTGACCTTTTAGCATGTTAACACATCATAGCATATACACTACTAAGGATCTCAAATAACTTATACAAAGTATAGGAAAGAATTGAAATATCTAAGCAAATTGCTAATAAAGTAAAATCTTTACAATAGCTATAAAATGAGTTTTTGTTATAAATGTGAATGTTTACATAAATCCAGACCTCAATATTAAAGAATGTTGAAAATGAGCTGATTCTGGGCTTTAGAGGCTTTATATTCAACTAGGCAAATAAAGTTTTCATTGCCTATATGTGGGTTTCAAAAACCAGGGAAAAGAAAGGTCTTTGACATCTTGTAAATGAGTGATTTAAAATGTTTTACTCCTTTAATTTTATGTTTTAAAATAACATGGAATGGATTTCAGTCTAGGTGAAATAACTCTTCTGATGAAAAAATAAAGCAATTGTATACATTTTCCGAATACTTGTGATTCTAGAAAGTTTGTGCATCATTTCTTTTTTCTTTTTTTTTTTTTAAAGATTTTATTTATTTATTTGACAGAGAGAAATTACAAGTACACTGAGAGGCAGGCAGAGAGAGAGAGAGAGAGAGAGAAGGAAGCAGGCTCCCTGCTGAGCAGAGAGCCCAATACGGGACTCAATCCCAGGACCCTGAGATCATGACCTGAGCTGAAGGCAGTGGCTTAACCCACTGAGCCACCCAGGCGCCCCTGTGCATCATTTCTTAATGCTGGATGAGAGTGCTACAGTTTATACTGTGACCTATTTACAGTTCATCTAATAAAAACCATATTGAATAAAGTTCCAGTGCCGTGATGTTTTAACCATTTGCCAAAATTTCCTTTCCTGTTCTAGGGGTAGTGTCATTTTCAGACTATTTTGTGGCAGCGTCATTTTTAGGAACTCAAGTAATGTCTACCAAACCAAAAAGAGGCAATGTGAGAACCTTATCTTTTAAGTTGGATTCAGAGATATAAAGCTAATAAAGTGCGTAATGGTGTTAATACATCAGAGGATTATGAGCTGGAAATAGTGTCTGATTAAAGACCTTCCAGGAAGTAAAGTGAATGCTGTTCATGTGTTCAGGTATTAAAAGCCATGTAGACAAAGGAAACTCTGCTAATATTCTCCCTGGAGACATTATCTTTTTGATTTTTCTAAAAACACTAAGTGGGTGATTATTGCTTGGGCTCTGGTTAAGCTTTGGTAATGTGATGATCCCTTGCCATCTAGATCATTAACTGCTGTAGGGAACTCTGGAAGCTTAGCTCTTGTTTCCTTTTTGTCATCTTCCAAGTGCAGCTTAACTTAAACTTCTACTGGATGCATTTGGTGTGTAATTCATGAAAAAAAATTTTTTTTGGCTAATACCATCCCATTTACAAAGCTTATTTGCTTGGAAAATGCCCAAAGATTTGCATTTGACTATGAAATATCTGGGCCCCATCCTCATTCCTTGCTCAACTTGGTTTCTTGTTCATAAAAGAGGATTGCAGTCACTGCTCTGAGTGACAGCTCTGCCTACAGGCTGTCTTCTTTTCTCCTCTTCTACTCCTCAGATAGTTTAGTTTTATTCTTATTTCTTATACCTCAACAGAGGGAGGGTTCTTTTCTTTCTTTTACAAACTATATTTAGGTAGCAAAGCAAGGTAGTTTATATAATAGGTGTTTTATAGAAGTAAGAATGATTACCAGATGAGAATTTCTAAAGTGCTTGAATACTATATTCAGTGGCACTTGAATGATGTGTTTGAGTCTTCATGCAAAAATTTTCTGTTTAAATTTCTTGCTTCTCCATGGATGGGTTAAATGGGAACTCTTCAATGGCTGGGATCGTGTCGTATTGATCTTGTCTTCCTGCTCCCTCAGCACATCTCAGAACAGTTCTTGCTACAGCTTTGAATGATTGTCTGAATGTTATGCTGAACTCTGACATAAAAAGATCACATCCCATATTTTTTATTTCCAAGTCTACATTTAGGAAATAGTAGTCAATTGCATGTTAGTGCCAAGTAGAACTTAATTTTATGGATGCCCAAAAGGTAATATTCCTAGCCTAGAACCAGCAGCTATTGAAAATATCCTGGATAAAGCATTCCAGTTCCTAAATCTTGAAATTATATTGAAGATTTGGCTAGTGAAAGCAGAGTTTTGTAAATAGAATCTACAGAGCATGTGCCTAGTCTGAACCTTTTTATATGTGGAGTTAAGGGCAGTGAAAAAATAAGGAGCTTTATATTTAAGATCACAATTTACGTTTTCTGTTCATTTCCCAGTGTCACTTGCCTGTCCTTCAAAAAACCAGACTCTCTTCCCAGTCAGAAACTTCCTCTCAAGGTGGAAAAGCCTCTCACACCCTACTGTAAATTTGGGTAAATATTTTAATTCCTCCAAGGTCAAATTCCTTACAGCATAGTAGTTAATAAGAGGGTAGACCTTGGAGACAAATTGCCTGGCTTGAACTCCTCAGTCTCACTTACTCTCCGAGTGACCCTAAACAAGTAATTTAACTTCTCCCACCTTCCGTTTGCTCAGCTGTAAAATGGGGTAATAATAGTTGCTGGGAGGTTTAAGCTAATGTATGTAATGCGCGTCTACCTCCACCTAGTGCCTGCTACCTCATACTCCATAAAGGCTATTTCTATGATAGAATAATAAAATGAGCAGGAAAGGTAGTGCCCTCTCTTCTAGAAATTTCAGAATCCTTTGGTGGAAGCACAATGGTTTGGGAAAGGAGCAAAGAGAGGATTTTTCTCCCTTCTCCCATCTCTGAATAGAATAGCTACAAGGGGCTCCAGTCTTGCATATTGTAATGGTTTGCATTTGTGGGATCTCAAAGAATTGAGAGGTGGTGCGAAGAGGAACTTTTTTCATGATACTAAAGAGTTTTGTTGCTGTGGTTTATATAGCGTTAGAATGGGTGATTGGAGACAAAAGAGCTATGATCTCATAATTCTTTTTTTTTTTTGAAGTAGTTGTAATGTTTATTTTTTAGAATGAAAGAAATGTTTTCATATTTCAGACAGTTTTGAAAATAAAGAATACTCTAGAAATGAAATTACCTTATATCTCAAGAGCCAGAGAAGATTCACTATTACTTTTATATATTTTCATCCAGATCTCTTTCTTCTATCTATTTGGGATCATAACTGTAAATATGGTGTTTATAATTACATTTATTACTTAATTTTTATTTTGATCAATTTCCATGAGATTAAATATTGTTAGTTAATGAGATTTTTAATTTGTCATCATGTAGGTATAGTCTGGTTTCTATGATGTACTGTTATGTGCTTGACTGTTCTCCTGTGGGTGAGCATTTAGGCTATTTGTTCTAAATTCTAGATTTATGCATGTATCTTTGACTGTTTCTTAAGGACAGGTCCTTAGAACTGGAGCTACTAAATGAAAGGCAAAAAGCATTGTTCTGCAGGCTTTTGGTGTCTTTCCATCAGCAGTATAAAATAGGGAGTCAGTTTCCCTTTCCTCTTGCCACAACTGAACACTTTAACATTTGGTAAAATGATAGATACTATGAGGTATCCCCTTATTTAAATTTGACACTTCTTCAACTTTTAGTGAAGACAAATCATTTTATATGTTTACTTCAATTTGTATTTCTTAGTCTGTTCTGTTCACATCCTTTGTTTTTCGCTTAAGATATATTTCTGTTTGTAAATCCTCTTAATATATTAAATTTTCCCTTATATTTGTTTAAATATATTCTTGTCTTTAGCCTGCTTTTTGGTTTTAATGTACTCAATGTAAATTTTTATTTATGCATTGGAATCTATGATTTTGCTCTTTTGATTTCTCCTCTTGCTTTTATATTCAGAGAATGTAGCTACTTTCCTATACTGTCTTCTAATTTTCTTTTTAATGATTTATTACTATTTTTTTTTACATATAATCCTTTATTTTCTTATTCAGTTTGGTATATAATATCATTTTTTCCTCAAATAGCTGTGTTCCCTCATGCATTCATTAAATAATACCTCTATTAAATTACTATATAAACTAGAATTTTTTTCAGGATTATGCTCTTATGTGAAATTGCTTTGCTACTATTTTATTCAGTTAATCTGGTTGTCAGTTCTTTCACCTGTACTATCACTCATTCATTCAGTTGATACAACTCCTTAATAAATCTTACTTAGGATGTTTTCCCTTCTTTTTTTGGTTAGATGACCTTTAGATACATTTTGAAATATCCAAAAATTTCCTTTGGGATTGTCACCAAAGGAGCATTAACAAACCAATGAAACAAAACAAAAAATAACTAATATTGAAAGCTGGCAACCTTATCTTTTCACTGTTACTAATGGTATAATGTATCTTATTAGGTATTCAGCTTTTTTTCTGGTCTGTTGGATTAGAACAAAATATTTTTATCATATTAGGGAATTATATACTGCTATTTTTAATTTACTGGAGGTCCATTTTTTTGTTGTTGTTAAACATAAAGTGGATTTTTTTCATATTTAAAAATGTCACTTTGTCCTGTAGCAAGATGATCATACTGGCATGAATCCTTTTATTAATATATATACTAGTAGTACAATCTTTCTGGATTAATGATAAGTCTTTTAAGAAATCATTAAGTTTAGTTTGCCTGTGTGTTATTTAGACTTTTCCCATCTCAATTTATAAATTAGCTTGGTTTATGTGCTGTCCTGTTGACCAAAATCTTTCTATTTCAATCTGTTTTATATACGGAGCTTTCATAAGGATTTGATTCTAAGAAACTATTCTAGTTAGGGGCGCCTGGGTGGCTCAGTGGGTTAAGCCGCTGCCTTCGGCTCAGGTCATGATCTCAGGGTCCTGGGATCGAGTCCCGCATCGGGCTCTCTGCTCAGCAGGGAGCCTGCTTCCTCCTCTCTCTCTGCCTGCCTCTCTGCCTACTTGTGATCTCTGTCTGTCAAATAAATAAATAAAATCTTTAAAAAAAAAGAAACTATTCTAGTTAGAAATTTATTTAAATTTGAAAATCATCAGTTTTTGCTATACTTTTTTGCCGGCACCTTTCTCCAGTTTAGTGTCAGTATTAAACTAGCGAGACAATAGGAATATAGTAGCTTCTTATATATTCTATGCTTTACATCTTCATTCTTAAACCAGTTTGGAAGAATTTGTTGGTGGACAAAAAAATAGAATTCCAAAGCATAATAATTTTGGAATATGCTAACTCTTCTCATATCCTTCATAGTTTTTCATATGTATTTATTTGTGCTGTCATCATGTTGGTTGAATTTTTTATGTTCAGTTAGCCAACGTATAGTAAGTACATCATTAGATTTTGATGTAGTGTTCAACGATTCATTAGTTGTGTATAATACCCAGTGCTCATCACAACAGTTGTCCTCCTTAATACCTATCACCGGGTTATCCTATCCCCCGACTCCCCTCCCCTGTGTAACCCTCAGTTTGTTTCCTGGAATCTAGTCTCTCATGGTTCATCTCCCTCTCTGATTTCTTCCCATTCACATTTCCCTCCCTTCCCCTATGGTTCTCCATGCTATTGCTTATGTTGGTTGATTATTTTTTTAATATTTTATTTACTTATTTGACAGAGAGAGAGAGAGACACAGAGAGCTGGAACCCAAGCAGGGGGAGTGGGAGAAGGAAAGCAGGCTTCCCGCCGAGCAGGGAGCCCGATGTGGGGGCTGGATCCCAGGATCCTGAGATCATGACCTGAGCTGAAGGCAGACGCTTAACGACTGAGCCACGCATTTTGATCAAGTTTTCCTTCCAAACAACTTCAAACAGATTGAAACCCTCCATTCCTTATTAAATCAGTGATAGATAATTTACCTGATTACTCGCTTTGTGAGATGAGCACATTCTTCTTGTCTTTTCATCCACTTCTCTTGACTTTCTTCTATTTCCCAAACTCTATCAACACTTGAGCATGTTTATACTGTTACAGTTGCCATTTATTTTCTGTATTGTTACCATCCTTACGTCTTCTGTGATTTGTGTATAGGTTGAGTCTAAAAGATAAAACCAACATATGATTTGGGATATTGAATATTTGAGGTATTTCTGCTCTCTGGAGTCTAGTATCAATGGAGAACATTTCTAGTGTGCATTTCAAGTGGTTACTACATTCTGCTACTCCACCTGTCGCCTCTATGAATCTTCTCAGTTTTCAAGACCTCCAGTGAGAATATCTATCCCCATCATTTCCTGTTTTCCCTGGAGACTTTCTGCCCACCTATTCAAATCTCAAATGTCTTACTGCTGCTTACTGTTTAGCTTTTCTCCTGGGTCAGACCTCTTATCTTATCTCCTGAACTCTTCATATCTTCTTCTTTTTCGATTTCTCTCAATTATTCCTGAAAATTTATTGGTGGATAACCTTAAGTAGCTTTCTAAGTCACATGCCATTTAAACCACCATAGATCTCAAAGTATCATTATTCTCTCTCATATTGGATTAATAGCATGGCTAGGCTTAAAATTCAAGATGGAAAATTATTTTCTTTCAGAGGTTTGAAACCATGTTCTTTCTTCTTCTAGGATACAGTGTTGCTAAAATTCAGATGCCAGGTTAATTCATTTCTTTGATAACATGATTTAGCTCCTCCTTTTAAGTGTTTTAGATCATTCATAATATTTATCTTCTTGTGTTCTGAGAGATTCTTTGCTATCTTGCCTTGAATAAATAGCTGTCCTTTAACTTTTTTTTTTTTTTGAGCTGATATTGGCCACCTATGGAATTTTTATTTTATCTTTCAAATATCCTTCCCGTTTCTACTTATTGTATATATTCTGGGAAACATTCACATCATTACTTAAGACACTTCTATTAGCTTTGTTTTTTTTTTTTTTTTTTTTTCAGCAATTGCATTTTAATTTCGTGTGGTTCTTTTGGACTTTCCAGTTATTCTTTCTTCTTAAACTTGCTTTATGGGTGCTGTATATATTCTCGAGTCTAACAAGTGGACCCCCAAAGCAAGTATATTAAAGATCTCATTCTTTTTGTTAATAAATTCCTAAGGGCTTCTGTTGTTTATCTTTTATACTCTAGGCTTTTCTCAGAAATTAGGTGATCCATTGCTGCCCATTATTTTTAAGAATGAGGTAAAAGAAAAGCACTTCAAAGGTAAGTTATAATCATGGAGCTTTACTTAGTGCTAAAAATAGGTGAGTTGCCTGCATTACCTTGGAAGACTTCTAAAGTCAAATAGGGAAGCATTTACTCTGGAATGTTGACTTCCATACCAGCTGGCCTACTTTTTTGACAGTTAGGACAATTTCTTTAATGAAGAACTCATTTTTTTTTTTTTTTTTAACATGGGCTAGTATGGGACTTGGGGGGGTCAACGCTTTCTTCCTAAGTACTTCGGTGAGTCCTTTCTGTTTCTGGCCCACCTCTACTTCTCCACGGTACCCAATACCTCCTACGCTGGAGCTCCGATAGTGAAACTGGCTCCCTTTCAGCCGCAGCCCCGTATATTTATATTCTAGCTTATGGCTGCTTCATCAGTCATTGCTCCTCCATCTGCTTTCCATCTTCTGGAAACATGGTGAAATCTCTTAACAACGGATAGTCTTTCTTATTCTTCAGTGTTTGTAACTTTTAAAAACGCTTTTACCCATTTCAGTGGATGTTTGAGTGAGGAGATGCATCAAGTCAAAGCATTATGTTTAAACCTCTAGCATGCTATGTAGACATCTTCATTTATTTTCTTACTTTCTCATGCATTCATTCAAAACATATGCTTGCCCTGTCTGCCGTATGCTGAATTGTTTCCAAAGATAAGGCCTTGAACTGAACTTCCCAAACTCCCTGCTTTTGTGGAGCTTTTGTTTGAGTGGTGCCTTGTAGATAGATCATTAGGAAGCTTGCTCCATAGGGAAAGCCGACAGAATGTCATGGCAGTGTTATTACTGAGAGAAGTAAAGGAGATGGGGTCAGGGTTGATCCCAGAGAAAAGAAGGACCTGACTGCTTCAGATATGCAGCCTGAGCGGACTCATTCTCTCCCCATCTCTCCTTCTTCGAAAGCAGCTTGCATTCTGCCCTAGAGGCCCAGATCATACCCTTACTTAGGTATGTTCTACTCCTTCTTCCTCTTTTTATCTTGACTATTTCTGTTAGATATACCTCTTATGGAAACAATGTTGAATCTGTTTCTTAGGCCAACCTGATTTTTGCCCCCAAGGGGGATATTTAACTTTTAGTTTATTATAACAATTGATGTATCAATCTTACTTGTCTCAATTTCTTTAATGTCTGCATTTTCTGTTCTTTTTCCTTTTTGTTTTCTTTTCTTTTTCATCCTTTGTGACACAGGGCATGTTGGTTTTATGTATTCTTCAGTAATTTGGGAGTTATGTTTGTTATTTATAAATCTATTAGTGGTTACCTTTAGGTTTTTAATTATATATTTAAGGTGGTGTCTTCTCTTATGTTAAAAGTTAAGTACATACCACTAATGTTTGAATTCTACTTTTGTAAATGAGTAATTTACCGTTTTTTCTACCCCTGTGACTACTTATCAGATGCTATCATCATTTCTAATTTCCTAATTTGAGTCACACTCACAGCTCAATTCGAAGAGTGAGTGGGAGAAATTCACCTGTGTTATTGTAGTGAGCTAATATAGTAACTAATGCACTTTCTTTGCAATGAAAATCTTGGTAGGATTTTAGTCTATAACATATAAGAACATGGGAATATCTAGGTTTATCTCTTCCTTTAAAGAGGTGAGAAACCTTAAACACATATCTTAGTCTTAACTCATTGGCAGTAAAATTTTATGTCAGTAGAAATATTTTTGTGCGATTTTAAGCATGCTTTTATGGTACTACAGAGTCAAATGTTATTAGGGCTTATAAAAACATTTTAAAAAGAAAATCAACTTGAAATTTTAATTTTACTTTATGAACCAAGTAAAGACGTTTTAAGGACAAATAGTCATATTAAAGCTATAGGTAAAACATAGCTAAATAGTTCTTAGGCAAAATATAACGATGATAATAAAAGTAGTTTGCATTCCCCACACCTCTAAAATTCGTTTTATTTGTTGCTAGGGTTCCTTCAAAATTAATTTTAATTAAGTCTTGGCCATATCCTGGCAAGGGTGAAAGAGTTAAATAATTTTGTCTGCTACCCACTTTTTGTGTATATCTGAGTAGCAGCTCCACTATGGGGAGATGTGTGGAGGTAGAGAAATATCAAACTAAGCTTTTGCTCTCTGTGGATAATAAAAATTACCCACTTTCTCACAGATGTCAAATCTGGCAGATTTCCATAGAAAATTTGGATTGAATGTCAACTACCCAAATTATTTTAGTGTCTGCTGAAGTGTGTGCTTGGCAGGGATTTCAGCAGGAAAATAGGAAGTGGGTTTGAAAACATTAATAATATCTGAATACAACTCCTTAAGCTGATTGTTCCGTAGATGAACCAAAGCATATATTGTCCTTGCAAACCAGAGCTCTCCAAGAAGTCCAGGTGGACACATTGTTAATGTTTCAAATATAGAAGTTGAGAGGAGGGCTTATTTAGGAAACAGGATTTGCTATCATGGGTGGATCTTTGCCTTCTCCTTGAATAGTTTAGATTGGCTAATTAACCACTAAACATAGTCTAAATGGCAGGAATACCATGTAGGCAAAGAAGATAACTTAGGTTTTATCAGTTACAAATCGTTTGTAGAAAGATAGATTTGTTCAGAAGTGTCCTGCGATTTGGTCAGAAGAAATTAGTTCTCATATTGACAATGACCTTCAGAAGTCTCCATCTTTTCAGCCCTTGTTCCCTAAGCTGTAAATTCAAAGGGATGTACCACATCACTTTTAGGGCCACTTTTAGCATGCTTTGATCCACGTTGATAAGGAAAAACAGAGATAACCCAATACTAGAGAAATCTACTCAGTTTATTTCCCATGAGAAGAAACAAAGCTCCTTTGCTTGAGGAAGAAATGAAAACTGCAGTATATCAAATAACATAAAATGTGTTCTGAGAAGTTATGCAATCAAGGGATTAGCTTAATCATGGCATACATTTTAAATTTATATAAAAGTGTCTATTGTTACTCATCAGAAGTATTTATCTTTCCTCTTTCAAATACTATGTCATTATGAAATTCATTCATTCATTCAGTAAATAATTATTGAGCACCTACTATGTCTCAGATACTGTGCAGAATGCTAGGTAGTAAACAAAAAAAGACGAAGACACCCTGCCTTTGTGAAATTTACACTGTAATGGGGAAGGTAAATAATGAACAATATGGACAATTAATACTATGTCAGATAGTGGTTGATGGAGGAAAGGAGACTGGGTGTGCACATATACATTAAAACCAGGGTGGTTAGGGAAGGTTTTGCTGAGAAAGTGAAATGTGCAACAGCACCTGCAAAAGGTAAGTGAGGGAACCATGCCAATATCTGAGAGAGAAACATTTTGGGTGTAAGACACAGAAAATGCAAAACCCTAAAGCAGGAGCATGCTGGGCATTGTAGGGAATACCACAGCATTGCTTCATGCTTTCAAAAATACTAAAAAATAAATAAGCTATTACTTACCCTATATATGCCAGGCATTCTTTGTTTTTCTCCTGAAGTTAACCATCCAGTAGGGATGGATAAGTATATAAACTAGAGCAATTGAAAAAAAATATGTAGGAGGCATGAGAGTTTGTTAAGGGCACAGAGAGCCCTCAAAGAAGAGGAAGTAGTCAATTCTATATGGGAGGTCACAAAGAATTCATGCCAAGCCTGTTCCCACTCCAAATTGCATCATAGATTGCTCTTAATACTTTTACCTCAAATTGAGGTAAACTATTGTATGGCTTTAAATATATAAGGAATCTCATGGATATGCTAGAAGATTTTTTTACAATTTTTGTGGGAAAGAGTAAGTAAAAGGAGGCAGCTACTTACAGGGTGCTGTACCAGGCACTTTACGCATGGGATCTTATTTTGTTCTCACCAGAATGTCTCATGGTTCTCCTGGTCCTCGGGGTTTTTGTTTTTGTTTTTGTTTTTTTCAGGTTTTATTTATTTATTTGACAGACAGAGATCACAAGTAGGCAGAGAGGCAAGCAGGTGGGGGGGTGGGGGAAGCAGTCTCCCCGCTGAGCAGAGAGTCAGATGCGGGGCTCGATGTGGAGTTCGATCCCAGCACCCTGGGATCATGACCTGGGCCGAAGGCAGAGGCTTTAACCCACTGAGCCACCCAGGCGCCCCTCCTGGTCCTCGTTTTAAAGATGATGGAATTTAGGCTCCTAAAGGCAAAGAGATTGTCCTCAAGTAAAGAGTGAATAAATGGTTGAACAAGGACTCAAATTCAGCTCCTCTAGTCCTCTACCTAGTTCCCAGCATGTACATTCCTGTTTTTATTCATCTATGGGTACATCATCAAATGGGGTCTTTTAGATATTATGCGATAAAGGCAAAGGTGGGGGCAGTCAGGTGGGATTATAGACTCTTGGGACTGGAATTGCCTGAAGTCAAGTTTCAGCCCAAAGTTGAGAGGCTTCACTTCAAACTTCTCTAACAACTCTGTGTAGTAACAGATCGCACATGCTAAGTACTGAGCACCTCACCTAACACACACATACACACACACACACTCCTACTTCTGGAGTGCTTAGTATTATTACCCTACATAAAGTGCTCTTCTATTGAATTAATTCTTGCAGCAAGGCTGCGAGGAAGATATTATTGCCTTCGTTTGGGAGACGGTTTATCCATTCCATTCTGGAACCCTCATTCTTAGGATTCATGGGATACATTTCTGTATCTAACAACCCACGTGTTTGAGACTGTCCTTTTTTAGGTTATATCTCATATAGCTCTTCTCCACTATCAAGGAAATGTACCCTCTTCCTCTACAGCCCCAGGATAAAGCTATTTTTCACTGTTCTTTATATACTAGTGTATACTTGTAGATGGCTAGATTCTTCCCTGAGGGGAAAACAATGAGAATGTTTTGGCAGTGTCTTCTCTTTTTCTAAATCAAGGCTCATGGCATGTCCTGCCATCTTGCTCTTTCTGTTGCTTTTCTCAGTGACTCTTCCCCCTCTGATTTCTTTATATAACTATTGGAGATGCCTCTGAAATATCATGTCTGAAACATGATATATATTGATTTGTTTAAAAATATAGTTGACATTTAAATCTGTCATAAATGAATTATAAAAGATTACACTCTTAAATTATGGGTATATAACCCAAAATTTTTTATAGGATAAGCCCAACTGAAAGCCTGCATTTTTATCCTCACAATCAATAATTTTAGTCTGTATCACATTTTATTATGTTCAATTAATATGCTTTATTTTAAGGGCTTATATTTCAACTTTTTTTTACAAATAATTTTCAAAAACTGGTATATGATGAGACTAAGTAGTTTTTCTAAGATTACACGATTATAAGACTATTAGAACTGGAATTCCCTCTTATTTAGGGAAACAGTATGTCCAAATTCTGCTATTTGCCCCACTTTAGTACCTCAAATGTTTATTAATTTGTGGTTTGTATCTAAAAGAGAAGAGAAAAAAATATTTGCATTGTGTCATGCAAAGTATGAGGCTTAAGAAGATTAGATAGCTTTTTGAGGTATAAAGATACTAACTAAAGTAACTTTTATTGAGTATTTCCCAGGAGCTAAGTTTTCTACGTGTATTAATTCATTGAAATTTCACAATACCTATGCTATAGCTATTGTTATTTCCGGTTTATATACAGAGAAACTGAGGCCCAGAGAAATTAGGTAACTTGCCCAAAGATATAACTACTAGAAAAGGTTATCTAGGTAATTTAACATTACCATCTGGCTTGTAATTACTGTGCTATTTATTTGCCACAAATAGGAGATAATTATAGGGTTTTTAAAAATCATTTTAAAAATATTTATTTATTTGAGAGAGAGAAAGAGAGAATGAACGATGAGGAGGGCAGAGGGAGAATGAGAGAGAGAGAAAGAAACAGACTCTCTCCTGGGCAGGAAGGCCAATGTGGGGCTTGATCCCAGGACTGAGATCATGTCCTGAGCCGAACACAGATGCTTAACAGGTTGAGACACCCAGGTACCCAGATTATAGGGTTTTTAAATAATGATTTAAAAACAGGTGGAATTTCAGGACTGCTAATATATGTAATACAGTGTTGCAAAAACTTGTCTTTGTTAAACAATGAATAATGTCATAACTACCTATAGAATTACACATGCAAAATAGTCTTTCCTTACACTTATTTATGAATGGGAAAAGTAGCATACACAGTTATTAAAGAAGAATTTCAAGATGAAATAAGAGATAGAGCTAGTTTGACAGAACTCTAATTAGAGAGAAGAGATACCTTATCTGAGAATCAATTTAATATATTTATTCATCTCTTCTACCAAAGGCAGCTGATGGAAATGTCTGAACCTTGATTTCTCACACAGAAAAGTAGAACACTAGGAATATGATTAGAATTTTTCCAACAAAAGATTTAATGAATTAATATCATTAATAATGCTTAATTACTACTTGCTACATCTCAAAACCAACTTTAAGGAAAAGAACATTTAAAGTAAAATTTGAAGATGTATAAGCCCCAAGCTCAAAATTATTGCTTCCTTTTCACTTCTAAGAGCATAGAATTTGAGCAACTGACAGCAAAGAACTATCCTGTCTACTTTTGTCTTAACAAAGTGTTCTCCTTATCTTAAGGTCATTATCTTTCCTTTAAAGTTAAAAATCCTTCATATACTTAATTCATGGCAGCCACTATTTAGACATAGTAACTTATTACATTTTTTTAAATAACTGAGGCATTCTACTCTATCATCCTTAGTCATTTTGCAGTCTTTTTCAAAATATTATGTCAACTTATTCTCCAGGAACTTAGCTAAGGGAGATGAAACTTGCTCTCCTATTTATTTATTTATTTTTAGACTTTTCCTCCCATTGGAGGTATAAACTTTATGTATATTTCCTTCCCAAACAAAATTAAAAACTGCACAGCAGGCACCGTCCCTTCACTACAACGTACCCATACCAGGAAACAACCAACTCTGGTCACATGACCTTTTTACCCACTCTTTAATATCTTAAGAGACCATTTGCATTTTTCCATTATTTAAAACTCTAATAAAGGACCCTGAACTTGATAGCACTTACAAGGGACATTTTTCTTTTCCTCCTGTACATTTAATTTTTTTTTTAAGATTTTATTTATTCATTTGACAGAGAGAGAGATCACAAGTAGGCAGAGAGGAAGGCAGAGAGAGAGGAGGAAGCAGGCTTCCCACTGAGCAGAGAGCCTGATGCGGTACTTGATCCCAGGACCCTGGGATTATGACCTGAGCCGAAGGCAGAGGCTTAACCCACTGAGCCACCCAGGCGCCCCCTGAACATTTAAATTTAGCAGTGATTTTTAATTATTTGGAATACTCTTTAATATGTTAACATTTAAAATGTGTTTTAATATAAAGAGATTAATATCAATGTATTGTGGAAAAGCTGTCATATTATTTTATTTATGTTGGAACTTTTAGAAATGATATGCTGAAATTACAGGTAAGGTTTGAGGGTGTATGTGCTAGAAAATTAATATGGTTTGTGTCTGGAGTTTTTTACCCAACTATCATGACTGTCACTAATTTAATAATATGCTTATGTCTTACTCCTACAATTATATATATCCTTACCTATTTATTTTACTCTACAATCTCAGTAAACTCTTTTGAGAATAAATGAAATAACATATTATAAAAATACATCGCTTTATTACAGTGGTACATAATACTTTGGAGGACTCTAAGACGGATGAATGGGCTGACCTCCATTGTTTCAGAATCTGTCCGTTTGTGTGAGGACTGTGACTATGCATATCTAACAGGTCCCCAGATGATACTGATGCTGCTGGGCCACAGACGACACTTAGAGAAGCACTGTCTTATAAAATCAAGTGAGGTTAAAAAACACAGCCAAGTAGCAGAGTAGTAATGATGGTTTATATTTGAATGAAGGAGAGGGCTCGATCTTGAATTTGCTTGCATCTTTGAAGGTAATAATGGCTGGAAAGTATGACCAAAATAATGTGTTGTGATTAGGACAGAAGCCATTGTTCCCCATCCCATCCTTATGGTAGTATGGTTTTGGTTTCTTCCCCAAACAAAAAGTTGATGACACAATGCAGAGTTTCGTTAACAGGAATTTCTTGTTTGGAGGGAGTCCTTTTTTTCTTCTTCCACTTTTAACTTGTTATCAAAAGTATAGCAGAGAAAATGTGAGGCAATTCCGTATTTCTGTGAGAAACATCAGCTCACTGCAATGCCAACATAACAGTTTCAAGCTTTTTTACAGGAAAGAAAATTTAGGTCAACCTTTAAGAAAACTCTATAGTGGAATTAATAATCAGACACACACATAAGTGTGCCCACACACATATGCAATTTTTCTTTCAAAGGTGGCATTATTTCCATAATCTCCAATCATATCTCTCATTAGAATAAACAATGTTCATTGGTAATAATAGTTACCACAGACTGTTATCTTGTTTGGTTCTTATGCTTTCTAAATTCCTCTCCATCTGGGGAGAGGTGATCTGCTTAACTTGTCTTGAGTCACATCAAAAATAGCACCTTAAGCAAGTACTTAAGTTCACTTTGCTCATAATGATAATGTATGACAGTCAATAAGAAACAAACATATGTCCATCTAATTTACATTTACCATCACTGTAGCATAAGTTACTACCTTGATTTTTTCACTTATGGATGGGACACCTAAAAGTCCATGAACAAGCATATAGCTAATAAACAGCCTTAGAAATTGAATGATGGATTTGATCTCACTGCTGTTTAGTTGACAGATGGGAATCAAACAGACATAAACTCTGTACTTCCAATTTATTGCTGGGAAGGAAAATTGTGTGCCCAAAATGCCATAAGACAGGTTGTTCTTCCAGCATTTATAGTCTGGTGGGAAGGAGAAAATAAAGGTCCTGTAGTCTTTCAGAAAAGACAGTTTTAAGCCATTTTCAACATAATATTTCAGATTTCCAGTTTGGATGAGAACGTGAGTGTATTGGGGCCAACTTCTGAACCTTCTGAAGTTCATTCACATAATATAACTCTTTTTCCCAATTTCAATTTTAATTCAAATTTGTTTTAAAGGAATGATTCTCTACCCAACCTACTCCAGGTGCCTGGTAAATATTTATTTGCAGTAATTATAAATAGTCTTCCCCGAACTGTTAAAGTGTGTTCTGTATGTATATAGTTGATTTTTCTACATTCTAACTTGATGGCTCAAATAATTGCTCAAATAAACTGAGTCAACACAATAAAACTAAGATAGTCTCTTATGGCATGAATATGAAATGAGCACATGATATCCATGGCTCTGAACTTTAAAAAAATACATATACAGGCTTATTACACAAATGTATTATATTCTTTGATTCTTGGTTATGGTTAATGTTTAAACACTTAAATATGAAAAAATTGTAATGTTCACCTTTTGGGAAGATATCAATATTACACTTCATGTATCTCCTTAATTGTAATTATTTAATGTTTAATCTTCAAATTTCATGCAAATATAATTAGTAAAGATTCTATCAGTGTGATTACCCACTTGAAATTTCTCTGTTCAAACATAAATTAGAGTAGCAATATCTTAAGTACATGGAATTTTATTAATTAATGAAGAAATTCATTAATTCACATACATTGGTTACTCATCTATCATGTTTTAATATCAGAACTGAGTTTTTAGACATACTTAAACCATAGATGAACTAGTTAACTTTGCAAGGAGTGAGTTTGTCTCACACTTTTTGCTATAGCATTAACTGGCTAAGATCCTCATACAAACAGGCTTGCAAAAACAGAATCAGGGAAAGGAAGCATGAATGACTTAGTACAACACAGAAAAAAAAGACAAAACTCACATCTTATATAGATGGTACACTGTGTAGAAAATTGATAACCTGAAGAATGTTATATTAGATTGGCCACAGAAAAGAGTTATGACTTCATAATGAATTGGTTTAGTTGTATAGTCAAACTACACCCGTATTTGTGCAAGAGGAAATTAAATCTGCTGATACTTTCCACAGAAGAAGTTAAAACTGAGAGCAAAGACAGCAGGTAAAACTTTGCTCTAAAGAATAAAAATAGAAATTGGAGAAATCTGGTGAAGGAGAACAACCAATTTAGTTAGAAATCATTGAAAGCACAAGTAGTGGAGATGGGGTTAAAATTAGAGAGTTGAAAATAAAATAATAAATAAAGGAAAAAATTAATAAAAAGTTTTCTTATTAAAGCTAGTTGTTTGGGGGTGCCTGAATGGCCTAGTGGGTTGGGCCTCTGCCTTCGGATCAGGTCATGGTCTCAGAGTCCTGGGATCAAGCCCCGCATTGGGCTCTCTGCTCTGGCGGGGAGCCTGCTTCCCCTTCTCTTTCTGCCTATTTGTGATCTCTCTCTCTCTCTGTCAAATAAATAAATAAAAATGTTTTTTTAAAAGTTAGTTGTTTGGAACAGTTAGGAAGAAGCATTTTATAAAACAGTTTTTAACTTGGTTGTATGAAAACCAAAGGAATCAAAATAGAGAGTAAAAGGGGGAAATCTTTGTCTTTGAAAAGAATGATTATTCTAATTTTGGTGCTTTTGTGCAACTTGTGAAATTTTTCCCAAATATTTTTTTTATATAATTTTATGTTTGTCTCAGAGTTATCACTGTGGTGTGTTGGAAAAATATTCTATCAAAGTACAAACCAAAAGAGAGCAGGAGTGGCTATACTGATATCAGGTAAATAGCCAAACTTTTAACAAGAGACAAAGAAGGTCATTTTATAATGATAAAGTGTCAATTCATCAAGAGAATGTAATAATTATCAATATATATGCATGTAACATTGGAACACCTAAGTACATTAAGGAAATATTAACAGAGAAGAGAAAAATAGATATCAATGCAATGACAGTAGGAGACATCAATACCCAACTTTCAACGATGGATAGATTATCCATACAGAAAATTAAGGAAACATTGGACTTGAACTATACATTAGACCTAATGCATTTAACAGACATACACAAGACATTCCAACAGCAGCAGAATACACATTCTTTTCAAGTGTACACAGAACATTTTTCAGGAGAGATCATGTGATAGGTGGCAAAAAAAAAAATAAGCAAATTTAAGAAGATTGAAGTCATACCAAATATTTTTTTTCTAACCACAGTGATATGAAAGTAGGCATCAAAAATAGGAAGAAAACTGGAAAATTCATAAATATATGGAGATTGAAAAATAGACCCCTAAGCAACCAATTGGTCAAAGAAATCAAAAGGAAAATCAAAAAGTATCTCAAAATAAATTAAAATAGAAATACAACATACCAAAACTTACAGCAAAAGCAGTGCTATGAAAAAAAATTATGCTGATAAGCTTACATTAAGGGAAAAGAAAGATCTCAAATAAACATCATAACTTTATAGCTCCAGAAACTTTTTTTTTTATCATCTTACTTTTTATTGTTGAATTTGTAATACACATGGAA
>NC_081562.1:69702309-69717175 GCF_022355385.1 Mustela nigripes
GGCACGTGCACCCGAATGTTTATAGCAGCAATGTCCACAATAGCCAAACTGTGGAAAGAACCTAGATGTCCATCAACAGATGAATGGATCAAGAAGATGTGGTATATATACACAATGGAATACTATGCAGCCATCAAAAGAAATGAAATCTTGCCATTTGCGATAACGTGGATGGAACTAGAGCGTATCATGCTTAGCGAAATAAGTCAAGCAGAGAAAGACAACTATCATATGATCTCCCTGATATGAGGAAGTGGTGATGCAACATGGGGGCTTAAGTGGGTAGGAGAAGAATAAATGAAACAAGATGGGATTGGGAGGGAGACAAACCATAAGTGACTCTTAACCTCACAAAACAAACTGAGGGTTGCTGTGGGGAGAGGGGTTGGGAGAAGGGGGTGGGGTTATGGACATTGGGGAGGGTATGTGCTATGGTGAATGCTGTGAAGTGTGTAAACCCGGCAATTCACAGACCTGTACCCCTGGGGATAAAAATATATGTTTATAAAAAATTAAAAATTAAAAAAATAAAAATAAAAATCTATAAATTTGTTCTAATAAAAAAAAATCTCCCTGAAAAGAAAAACATGTATGCACATATACACATAGAGAAAAGAAAAGCACAGGACCACATGGTTTCCCTTTTGAATTTTACCATTTAACAAAGAATTGATGGCTTCTCAAACTCTTTGAAAATACTAAAGAAAAGGAAATATTTTCAAACTCATTTTATAAAGCCATTAGTACCCTAATCCATAACCTCATGAGAATGACAAGAAAATTTCAAGCCAATATCCTTGATAAACATAAATGCAAAAGCCCTAAACAAAGTATTAGCAAACTGAATTGAACAGCACATTAAAGGATCATATACCATAATCAGGTGGGATTTATCCCTGGAATGCAAGGGTTGTTCAACATATACAAGTCAATAAATATGATGCACTACACGAGTAGAATGAAAAATAGATTATGATAATCTTAGTAGGTACAGAAAAGGCATTTGACAAAATGCAATAACCTTTCATGATAAAAACTCTCAACAATTGAGTATAGAAGAAACTTCATCATCATAACAAAGGCAGCAAATAAGAAGCCCACAGCTAACATTAAACTCAATGGTGTAAGGTTGAAAAATTTCCCTCTAAGATCAGGGTGAAGACAATGGTGCCCATTCTCACTACTACTCCTATCCATAACATAGTACTGAAAGTCCTGGCCAGAACAGTCAGGCAAGAAAAAGAAATAAAAGGCATCTGGAAAGAATGATGTAAAAATTGTCTTTATATGCAGATTATATGATCTTATATGTAGAAAATACTAAATTCTTCATCAACTGTTGGAATTAATCAACACATTCAATAAAGTTGCAGAATATAAAATCAATTTACAGAAATCAGTAACATTTCTTTTTTTATTCTAAGATTCAACTTTAATCTTTTTTAAAAATTATTTTCATTAACATAAAATGTATTATTAGCCCTAGGGGTACAGGTCTGTGAATCATCAGCCTTACACATTTCACAACTCAGTAGTATTTCTGTATAACAACAGTGAAATGTCTGAAGAAGAAATAAAACAGTCCCATTCAAAACAATAGCATCAAAAGTAGCATCAAAAACAATAAAACATTTGGGAATAAATTAATCCAAGAAGGTGAAAGATCTGTATACTTACTATAAGACTTTGATGACAGAAATTAAAGAAGACATGAATAACTGGAAAGATATTTTGTGTTAATGGATTAGAAAAAAGTAATATTGTTTAAAATGTCCTTATTACCCAAAGTTATATATAGGTCTAATGAAACCCTATTAAAATTCCAATGGCATATTTTACTGAAATAGAAAAAACAAATTTGTATGGAACCACAAAAGACCCTTTAGAGCTAAAGGAATCCTGAGAAAGAAGCTGGTGGCATCACACTTCCTGATTTCAAACTATCCTACAAAGCGCTGGTAATCAAGACAGTCTGGTACTGGCATAAAAACAGGTACATAGACAGAATTGAGAATCCAGAAATAAACCCTTGCATGTATAGTCAACTATTATTTTGCAAAGGAGCCAAGAACACTCAATAGGGAGATGATAGTCTCTTCAATGAATCGGTGCTGGGAAAACTGTATAATCACATGCAAAATAATGAAATTAGACTCCCGTCTTATTCATAAAAGTGAACTTGAAATGGATTAAAGATTTAAGCATAAGACCCCCCACTGTAAAACTCTTAGAAGAAACATAGGGAAAAAGCTCTCTAACACTAGTCTTGGCAAAGATTTTTTTTTTATATTAACTCCAAAAACATAAGAAACAAAAGCAAAGATAGATAAGTTGTACTCTATCAACTAAAAAGCTTCCACACAGCAAAACAATCAACAGAATGAAAAGGCAGCTTATGGAATGGGAGAAAAATATTTGTAAATCATACATGTGGTAAGAGGTAATGTTCAAAATACATTAAGAACTCCTACAACTCAACTGAAAAAAAAAAAAAAAAAACACCAAATAATTCCCTTTAAAACTAAGTAGAGGAACAGAATAGGCAGTTTTCCAAAGAAGATATTCAAATGGCCAAAGGTACATGCAGAGATGTTCAACATCTAATCATTGGATAATTGCAAAACCTGAAATGCTAATCATCAGGGAAATGAAAATTCAAAACCACAATGAGACATCATACCACATATCTTAGAATGGCTGTCATCAAAAAGACAAGAAATAACAAGTGTTAGCAAGGATGTGGAGAAACCTTTGTGCACTGTTGTTGGGAATGTAAACTGGTTACAGACACTATGAAAAACATTGCAGTTCCTCAGAAAAATAAAAATAGCACTACCATATGATCTGGCAATCCCAGTTCTGGGTATACATCCAAAGGAAATGAAATCAGTATCTTGAAGAGATATTTGTACTTCCATGTTTATTGCAGCATTATTCACAATTACCAACTTATGTTAACAACCTAGTGTCTGTCAATGGAGTAATGGTTAAAAAAGATACTTTATATATATATATAGATATATATATATCTATATATATATCTTCATCCATTCATTCATTGACAGAATTAGGTTGTTGTATGTTGGTAATATATCTGTGTGTGTGTGTGTGTGTGTGTATGTGTGTGCATACAGACAGATATGTATGTATGTGTACATAAAAAATATATATGTGTATATATATATATATATATGCAATGGCATATTATTTAGCCATGAGAAAGAAGAAAATCCTGTCATTTGTGATATGTATGAATCTTAAGAACATTATGCTGAGTAAAATCAGAGAAAAACAAATACTGTATTATATCATTGATATGGGGAAATCTTAAAAAAAAAACAAATTCTGAACTTACAGAAACAGAATAGAGTGCTAGTTGCCAGAGTCTTGGGGGTAGGGAAAATGAGGGGATGTTGGTCATAGAAGACAAACTTTACATTATAAGATGAATAAGTTCTGGGGATCTAATACATAGCATGGTGATTATAGGTAATAATACTGTACTGTATACTTGAAAAATTACTGAGAGAGTACATTTTAAATCTCCTCACCACAAAAAAGAAAGGGAAATTATTTGAGGTAATGGACCTATTTACTAACAGGACTATGTTGATCCTTTTGCAGTGTATCAGATTATCAAACCAACGTATCAAATCATTTTAAAGTACATTAAATTATCACATTGTATGCCTTAAACTTACATAATGGTATATGTTGGTTACATCTCAAAAAACAAGGATCTCAATAAAGCTGGAGAAAAATAAAGCAAAAACAAATGACCACAATAAACCGTGATGTGAATGATGACATAGCATGCACAACCTGCTAAGATATTACTCAGAAGGAGAGATTGTTAATTTTGTCAGGAAAGGTTGCCAATTATGGAAGGCATCATGGAATGAGTGACATTGGGGTGCGGTCTGAAGGGCAAACTTTTGTTCATTTCGAAAGGTGAAGCTACATGTCATAGCAATAATTTCATAGTGTGAGATGGTAGCTTTAGGAGTTTAAAACGGGAAGTGTAGTTAGATTCTTCATAACGAATGGCCTTTAATGCCATACTGTTGAGTTTGTATGTCATTCTGTGGGAAAGTCGGGTCATCTGATTTTGTTTGAAGTTTGGAAGATCCCTCTGGATGGATTTCAAGAGATGAAAATAGTTATTTCACGAATTCAGGTAGAATATGAAAAAGACTTAAAATATCATCAAGGAGAGAGAACGAAGGATGATTTTTAAAGATATTTAAGAGGGTAAAATCAATAATTAATGATTAATGGGGCCATAAAGGAGAATTGTAGCGTAAGTGACTCCAGCTGTTGGCTTGGAAAAATAGGTGATGGGTTTGTTCAAGGTGAACCTTGACCAGAAGTCTCCTCCTTAGGAATGGCCGTGGACAAAGAGGAAGCATGAGTGAGAAGACAGAGGGGTAGAGGTGGTCACCCTTTATGGAAGGATTCATATGGCTTCAGTTTTTTAGTACAAAGTGTCGTCTGCTGAGGTGGAACCTGGTCAGTAGGGGTAAGGATTGAGGAAGATGTTAGTGTGCAGATAATCATTGAAGGAATTGGGGTAAGTGATTACTGAAAGCAAAGGAAGGTATGTTACTAGCGTTGAAGTCTCAATAGAAGTACTGATCCTTATAATTTTGCAGAATTCCCAGCAATACTGGGTGTACCTGGATAGTGCTAATAATAATAGCCAACATTTTTGAATCTTTATTATGTAACAGGCAATGTCAAATCCTTAATGTCCATGACATATTTATGGGCTAATAAGCATCAGTATTTTCATTTTATGCAAGAGGAAAGAGGCATTGAAAAATATAAACGTGGAGAAGGCTGATCATCAACATAATTAGGTATGCTTAGATTCAACTTCCAGTGATAGAATAAGCCAAAATAGCAGAGGGTTAAACAAGATAAAGTTTTCCTTTTTGTTCAAAATATCCCAAGGTAGTAAGTCTGGAAGTAACATGAACCTCTATGGTTTCAAGGACATGGGCAATGCTCTACTATTTCCAGGCTTATCTCAGGATCCAGTATATCTGCTCATGTGTCAGTCATATTTCAGACATTGAGAAAGATGAAGAGGACAGGAAAGACATGCTTCTTCCCTTTCAGCTGATGTCACATCCCAGAAATTGCATACACCGCTTTTACTTACAGTCTTAGAACTTGGTTGCATGGCTATACCCTAATCCAAAGAAGGCTGTGATATATTTTTATTTAGAGTAGATAATTTTTGGAATAAGGGAAGAGCAAATAGTGGGGGGCGGTCTCCTGTTTAATTGATTTAGATTTGGGCAATTTTAGGTGATATTTGATGAAAAGAGAAAGGGATAAAGAGATGAGGGTGCAGGGGCACCTGGGTGGCTCAGTGGGTTAAAACCTCTGCCTTCAGCTCAGGTCATAATCCCAGGGTCCTGGAATCGAGCCCTGCATCGGGTTCTCTGCTTGGCCAGGAGCCTGCTTCCCCATCTCGCTCTCTCTGCCTGCCTTTTTGCCTACTTGTGATCTCTGCCTGTCAAATAAATAAATAAAATCTTAAAAAAAAAAAAAAAGAGATGAGGGTGCACAGTACAGTTAAGGGATGAATTACAGCATGGAGAAGTAAAGCCAAGGACTGGCTCACAGACAGAAGGAAAAAGAAGGTGGAAAGGCCTGACTAACTTGGTGAAGTCAAAGATGTGTTGCCAGTATTAGTGAACGATAAGACTTTATGGATAGTTAGTTCCTTGAGATGGATTGTGTGAGAAGGAGAGGATGAGCTGAAGATTTCAGGGGTGGAGAAGGACCAGTGGCAATGGAAAGAATGTTCTTGGTAGTTTGCTGATGTCAGGTGAATATACTTAGGGGCCAGGCAGTTAAAGGGTAGAGATGAAGATCTTCAAATACTAGGACCAAGAATGCTTTAATGATTATTATCCAACATGTATCACAGTAGTGTTGACGAGGAAACTGTTTCTTATTACTGGAGAATGATTATGCTATTCATTTTGGACACATACTTAGTCAAAGTTCAAGCTTGCTTTACACAGATGACATTTGTTATATTCAAAATTGCAAGTCTTCAAAATAAGTAGTGTTTCACATAACTGAATCTTTCATTCAATGCAAACCGTTCAGATGGAAAAGTTCCTAAAATGTGCTACAAACTGCTTTCTTAAAATAATACACAGAACATATTTTATGGTTGACACTCATTGTTAATCATAACTGTCAGTTATTGTCCTGGAGTGAAATAAAAGACTCAGCTTTTTCTCTGTCTCTTTCATTATAGGAGTTCCTCCATGACACATTGAAGTTCTATAATTTTAGAAAGCTGGCTTCGTCTTGGTCATTTTAACAATTTGACTGCTCCCTGGCTCCCCAGAATTAGAGATTGTAAGATGTTGACCACTGGATAAAAGGTTACTATAATTTTACAAATTAAAACTTATTAAAAAAATCCCCCCCCCCCTTGTTTTTTATGTTGTCTTAGGACCAAATTTTCTTATGCTACCACAGTTTCTTGCTTACAGACTGGAAAGGATTTGTTCAAAAAGAAACCCTATTTTGCTTTCAGAAAAAAATGTTAATGAAGACTATCCTACCTAATAAGGAATGCTTTTTAAAGGAAGCCTCTATTTTTAACTTTAAAAATTTTGATTTTTCTCTAAATACGTTTTGAAACGACATGTGGAATTTAAATGTAGTTGGCACAGCTCTATTTCATTATTCCCATATACATGCTAAGAGATATTGAAGCTTGTGAATTTCTGTGCACTAATTTGTATTTCTGCAGATTTTCTGCTTCTTTCTTCTTTCTACCCTCAAAAGTTAGAGGGCCAGAATAGGGAATTCCAGTCACTCTTGATGATTGAGTTGAAAGAGTGCTGAAAATTTTGTCAAGTCTATTGTTAAACGTCAGAAGGAGACAAATGAATGAATGTATGCCTTTCATTATGTAGTGTTTCATATGAATGGGAAAGGTGGTGATTCGTCTGCTTCTTTGGTTGGCAGGTATGACTTGGTACCACCATGGAATCTTCATCCCTCCCTCTTTACACCTACCCTACCCCACTCCTGCTTACTCCAACGATAGGTAGAGCAAGCGATGAAATTAGTCATTTTAAAATCATTTTGAGAGAATTCTGCTTCCTGGCACTTCCTTCACATGTTAGGACTCCAGTGATTTTTATTCCGTAATTACCAACCAAGTGAATACCACAAGTGACATAGGTGACTGTCCCCAGCATGGCTGTGCCTGCAGAGGCTACAAAGCTTTCGGGGTAATGCAGGCAGCTTCACAGTTGTCTGATTACCAGTGGGCCCAAGTGATGTGAAAGAGAAGCCCGTGGCTGAAGATCCTTAGCTTTGAAGGCAGGTTCAAAAAGAGTCACATGCCTCCGTTTTCTGAAAGCTGAGTTAGATGAACAGATATTTGGCACTTTCAAGATTTCTTTGTGGGACTTAAAATTGTAACTTTCATTTGTGCCCAAGGCCTTCAGAATAAAGAGGACCACATGCTGGAAAGGTACAGCAAAAATGGTTTTTATCTGAACTAGTTTCTCCTTTATTTTTGCAACTAGAGGAAATTAGTAAAGCTTTCTAAATGATTTGCTGAATGATAATTATTAAAAAAGAAACTTTTATATTTTGATTTTCCTACTCTTGATTCTGGTAATGAAAGTCATAAATAAAGCCAGTAAGGGGTGGGGATGAATCAATTCGGTCATGAGCCTCTAAACCTATTAATTTGAAACTTTGAAGAAGAGGTATCATTACACATATATTTTTACATAATAATGTAAATTACTAGGATGTGCATACAACCTTCCTTCCAAATATGGTAAATATTCAAAGAATTGAATCAAGTTTCTGTATTTTTTTCCTTTTTTTTTGTTAATGTCTTAACCTTTGTAACTTATGTTCTTTTAACTAAACAGAAGGAAATACATGGTAATTGCAGAGAGTTCTAAAATTTAGTAGATGTGTACATTCTTACTTCAATTCACCTATTTTATAGGTGTTTCTCTATAGGAAGCTAGAAATAGAAGTGTAATTTAACTAGACCTAGTTAGTAAGAGCAGAAAAGATGAGTTTTAAAAAAAGGCGGGAGAGGGGAGATTAAAGAAAGGTTAGAAGTGAAGAGACAAGACAAAAGTAAGGTGGGAGTAAGTAGGCAATTTGTTATTTGATTTCAAAGAGTACCTTCATGTTAAAACTTTGTGCCTTACTGATGTGTTAATTCATTAATTAATCCATTAATTCATTAAGTAGTTAACCATCATTGAATATTTATTATGGTCTGGGACTGTTCTTGACATTGAGTAGGCATTAATAAACAAGACAAAGAATTTAGAACTAGTACTGGGATACAGCCACGTTAGCATCTAGCAATAAATGAATACTGAATACCTACTATGTTCCAGGCACATTTCTTGATACTAAGGATGAAATAATGAAAAAAGCAGATAAAAATCTCTGCCTTCTTGGGGGAATGACAGATAATGGACCCGATAAAAGAAGGAACAATGAATGAGAGGATGTCTGATGTGTTCAGGAAGAGTAGTGGACCCATGCCGCTGGAGCAGAGTGCCTTGAAGAAGCAAATAGTAGGACATGAAGTCAGAGAACAATTGCAGCCAGGTCCTGTGGGCCTGGTAAACATGGTAAGGATTTTGGCTTTGACTCTGAATGAGACAAGAAACCTTGGTAGGGTTTTGAGCAGAGAGAACCAAATAATGTTGAAAAGGATTATTTTGGCTTTCGTGGGGAGAGACCAAGGTTTTGGTCAGGAAATGGTAACCAGGAGGCCAGTCAGAGGTGATTGCAGTCAGCCAGATAAGAGATCATAGTGGATTGGATCAGCCGGGGAGTTGGTGAGAAGTGGTCAAAACCTTGATCTAGGGTACTTGAAAGATTTCGTCAACAAGATTTGTTGACTCAGGTGAATATGTGGTATGCATAAGAAAAATCACAGATGACTTGAGGATTTTGGCCAGAGTAAATGGGACTTGACTATTTTTAATTACAGAGATTTGGAGCAGGATCGAGGATAAAGACTAGATCAGTTTGGAACATGAGTTTGAAATTCCTATTAAATATCCAAGTAAAAATATTTAACAGAAGTGTGGGCTGGAAATATAAATGTGAGAGTCATCAGCAAGAAAGTGAGCATAGACAAAAATGGAAAGTGAATATGGATATAAGAACTAAACCCTGAAGCACAAATAAATGTATTAAATTGTCAGAAAGGGTTTTAGATTTTACTGCACATATTTTGGCAAATTCTTGGTGCATTTTGAAGAGGGGAGCTACATGATCATAAGGTCTAAAATGGGAAAGTTGTGGTTAAAAACTTAACAGAAGGGGTGCCTGGGTGGCTCAGTGGGTTAAAGCTTCTGCCTTTGGCTCAGGTCATGATCCCAGGATCCTGGGATCGAGCCCCACATCGGGCTCTCTGCTCTGCAGGGAGCCTGCTTCCTCCTTTCTTTCTCTCTCTGCCTGCCTCTCTGCCTACTTGTGATCTCTGTCTGTCAAATAAATAAATAAAATCTTTAAAAAAAACCCACAAAACTTAACAGAAAATAGAGGAGGTTTTGGACATGTTACTTATATCCTTTGTATTATGATTTAAATGTAGTTCCTAAATATCTATCAGTAGGAGTGGGAAAAAATTAGTTATGATCTCACTGTAAGTTGAAAAAAAGTTTTTTTTTCCATTCTCTTCATTAAATATACCAGAGTCCTTAATTTGTTTTCTCGAATACCAATTTCTTTGAGCTTAATTTATATAGAATCCTTAATCAGTTATTATAAAGGGAATTTCATTAAACTTTGAAGTTCTATATACTTTTTTTGGTATAGTTTAAGACATTCAAACCCTGCTAAATATTTACCTAGGATAAAACATGTATTTTCATTGTCATTGTTTTATATTTTTAAAGAACCTCCCAGACATCATACACTTAGTCAAGTTTTTTCACTATAAAAAAGGGAAGCAGGTAGTCATTTCCTGACTACAGGAAGGCATGGATTCTGGGATGGGGTAGGAGGCTAGATATCTGATAGGAACCTCATCAGACTTTAGACAGAATTAAATAATGTCAAAAAATTTAAAAATGTGTCCATCTATCTTCAAAATTTCTACTAACAACCTAACCTGAAAAATAATTCCAGTCAACTGACATAAAATGGTTAAAATTATTCTCTGGTGATAGTTGAATAAATTCTATTTATTTTTCCCAGAGACATCAGGTTTGAGCTAAAACTGGAAATTCATTTGTGTAATATTATGTTCAGTCCCACTCCTAAAATATGCACATGCAAACTCTGGTTATTTTTTTCCCAAAATTAGTTCGACAAACTTGGCACATAGTAGGTGTTCGACAAAAAGTTTATGAAGTATAAAAGTAGATGTCTGCTGTCCCAGAACCATTTTAAAATTGGAAGGACATATATAAAGTAAAAAAGAAAAATGAGGAAAGAAAAGGAAAACAAACACTGAAAGTCCTTTATAGCTCAGATATTTAAACCAGTTAAGCTGTTAATGTGTGTTGTCTATTTCCCTGACGTTACTTGACAAGACTGGGTTATTTGTGCTTAGAATTAACAACTTGCATTGTTAAACTCAACTCTTCATTACTTCACCAAATGTCTGTGACTTCTCTTTCCACTTACTAGATTATCATTTTTCCTGTCTTTTTCTCCAAAATAGATTTAGTTTGACCAATATTATAGATTTTATTAAAAGGTATATTTTACAGTATTTAGGCATTATATAAAGGGTTCATGTATAAAACGTATAAATGGGGGCACCTGGTTGGCTCAGTGGGTTAGGCTGCTGCCTTTGGCTCGGGTCATGATCTCAGGGTCCTGGGATCGAGTCCCACGTCGGGCTCTCTGCTCAGCAGGGAGCCTGCTTCCCTTCCCCTCTCTCTCTCTGCCTGCCTCTCCATCTACTTGTGATTACTCTCTGTCAAATAAATAAATAAAATCTTTAAAAAATATATATATATATTTATTAAAAAAAAAAAAGCCCGTATATATGGTGTGTGTGTGTGTGTGTGTGTGTGACAAATACGACGGGGATGGGGAGAGGCTGAATTGGGAAAGTTGATTTAAATGGTAAAAGGTAACTACTTCAAGGTGTTAATACTTTCAAGAAAGCTTTAAATATTTATAATGTAAGGGTATAACATTAAATAGATGCATCTCCTCAGAGCAATGACATGGTTTAGGAGCAAGCCTGTAGACAGTAATTAAATAACACATGGAACATTCATATTTTACAAAGCACTTTACAGACATGTTAAATATATTATCTTTGTTATAAATATTGTTTATCCGTGATTTGGCACGTGTGAGAGCAAAGCAACACAAGGATCATCCCCTCTCAAATCCTTTTAGGAAGACATTAGAATATAAATAAATTTAGTAAATTAAAACTATTTATGACCTGTGAAGCCATGTTTCTTAACCGTAGCGATGGCCTTTAAACATCCTCCCTTGAATCTAATGAGAAGTGATCACTTGATCTTTTAAAATACCACCTCCCTAAGCCCAAAAGCTCAAGTTACCAGATAATATTTGACTTAGTATTTTATATCTAGCAATCAGATAGGGAAAATGTTGCAGTAGATTAAAAAATACTTGCTTTGACAAGCATATCAGAAAGATCATATCATTCCAAATCAAGTACTGGAACTAGCACTGATAGGGCATGGTAAGAACTTCTAGTTCTCCAAGTTATTACTTGTAAACAGAAGTGTAAAGAGTAATATTTATCTTATTTGTATCCCCTTTCCTGATATGCTTTTTACAAGTTGTATTTCCATCTTTTATGTTACTTTGTAAAATCAATTTCTGAGTTTACTTGTTATATTTTTATGCCACACACACACACCAGAAGAAGGGAGGGGGAGGAATGTTTTCAAATCATATACTTAAGGTAAAAATCAAAGGTCTCTTTGTGAACTTTTGCCTTAATTAATTCATAACTTTTTCATGACTATCAATAACCAGTCCCTTTAAACACATTTTAGCTAAATGTTTACTTGAAAGCAAAAGATTTTTTGTTTTGTTTTGATTTTTTTTTTTCTAAAGAAAAAGCAGTTTAAGTAAGAGCCTAACTGGTTTTCATAAAATCAACTTTAAGATCTAAGGTGTAATTAAGTAGACGAAAACAGAGAATAACAATAATGTAGTAGTTTTTTAGTGAACTATGTTTCTGTGGAAAGTGTTTATAATATTTATTAACATACAGAATTAGTCTTAACCTGCTAGAAAGAAGAGAAAATGCAACACCTTTCAAAGATGCAAATTGACAATTAACAAAACAATAGAATTCTAGGCCTTCCTTTGCCAGAGGTGTAAATTGATAATCAGGCTCTGCTGAAAAGCTGGTTGTTTCTATTTAAAAGTTATCTTGAGATGAAGGCTCCCCAAGGAAGAAGAAAATAAGAATATGATCATTTTTGTTAAGTAGAACATCTACTCTATAGTGATATCATCATTCTCCTGTTCTCTGCATTTATATTTGAAAAATCACAGCCAGAAGGGAGGGGAATGTGTGAATTCGGTTTCTCTATGTATTTAACAGCACTGCTTTTTACATTGATTGGTGATTCTTTGCACTGTTCTGACCTTTACTTTTAAGTTATTAAATGGTATGGGACCTGAATACCTGAAGAATGTAATAATAGTTAACTGTGTCTCTGGCGAGCTATATTGTGCTGTGTATGTGTTTATGAATTTCTGCCATGGTGATATCTCTGCATTCAACACTTAGTTTTCCATGGGTAGACATTTCATTTTCTCTGATATTCTGTTCCCTTTGATTTTATATGCCACCCCCTTTTTTTTGGTAGTTGCTGACCTAATCATTGGTTTATGTTTAGTTTGCCATTGGAAGTCTCTGTCTGTGTGGAAAGGTACAGTTGATCCTTGAAAGACATGAGTCCACTTATGTGTGGATTTTGTATAGTGCAACACTGTAAATGTATTTTCTCCTTCTTATGATTTTCTTTCTTTTTTTTTTTTAAGATTTTGTTTATTTATCTGCGAGGTGTCGGTGTAGAGAGCGAGCACAGGCAGACAGAATGGCAGGCAGAGGCAGAGGGAGAAGCAGGCTCCCCGCTGAGCAAGGAGCCTGATGTGGGACTCGATCCCAGGACACTGGGATCATGACCTGAGCCGAAGGTAGCTGCTCAACGAACTGAGCCACCCAGGCGTCCCTTATGATTTTCTTAATAACATTTTTCCTAGTTCACTTTATTACAAGAACACAGTGTATAATAAATATAAAATACAAAATATGTGTTAATTGACTGTTTGTATTATGGGTAAGGCTTCCAGTCAATAGTCATTTATTAATAAATAGTTAAGTTTGGAGGGAGTCAAAATATAGGTATGGATTTTTGACTGCAGGAGGTGGAGGGTGCCACTAACCCCTGCATTTTTTTTTTTTTGAAGATTATTTATTTATTTATTTGAGAGAGAGAGTGAGAGAGAGAGAGCATGAGAGGGGAGAAGGTCAGAGGGAGAAGCAGACTCCCCATGGAGCTGGGAGCCTGATGTGGGACTCGACCGGGACTCCGAGATCATGACCCGAGCTGAAGGCAGTCGCCCAACCAACTGAGCCACCCAGGTGCCCCGACCCCTGCATTTTTCAAGAGTGAACTCTAGTTGTGTGTCTTTGTTTTGGATTTGTTATTCCAGGAGGGATCCTACAGTCAGTCTGCTTTTATTGAGTGTTTCTGAGTGCCAGGTACTATAGTAGATGTTGTAAATTCAGAGATGTTAGAGAATTCATCCTGTTGTGCTCTAAGCTCAAATGAGAGTGAGACTTGAATAATTCCTCCCCCGCCCTTCCTCTCTCCCGTTCCTTCTTCCTTCCTCCAGAAAACATTTATTAACATCTAGTTATAGAGTGGTAAAGAAGAAGAACTGTCCATGCTGGATCTCACTTCCTCCATTTTGTCCATTTATTACTCAACATTTAATGAGACAGACTCTGTGTATACAAGCACAAAAATGCATGCAAACATGTAAATGAGGAAAGCCTAATCTCTGTCTTCAAGGAATGTGATATTTTAGTTAAATCCTTGAATCTTCTCAGTTTCAGTATCCTGCCTTATAAATAGGAAAAATAATGCCTCCTTCCGAGGACCTGGCCGGAATAGTGATAGAGACGATGTATGTGAAAGTTCTTACACAGCTTGTACTCACAAGTTCATTGAATTCTCTCGTTCTAGGAAAGTCATATACCACAAATATTGTTATTTTCTAGAAAAGAGGGCAGCTTAAATCAAGGAGGAGGTTGGTTTTATCATACAGCAGATATTTTATTTAACTACTATTCATAGTTTTGACTTTTCCCAGTAGGCTCTGTCTGGAGCTCTGTAATGTGAAATGTGATTTTATGAAGGCAGACATTTCAAATGTGCATTCAGAGGGTTGGAGGCAGTAACTAGTGTGGAAGGGGTACGGCATGGTGATAAACAGATCTGGGTTTTGGTCTTGAAAAGACCAGTTTTGGGTCCTTCATCATGTCCTTAGGTACTCTCTTCAAACCGTAGCTTCATCTGAAATGGAGATGGTGAAACTTGTCTTAAAGAATTGGTTGTGCGTTATGCCTCCATCAGAAAGGATGAATACCCAACTTTTGTAGCAACATGGACGGGACTGGAAGAGATTATGCTGAGTGAAATAAGTCAAGCGGAGAGAGTCAATTATCATATGGTTTCACTTATTTGTGGAGCATAACAAATAACATGGAGGACATAGAGAGATCGAGAGGAGAAGGGAGTTGAGGGAAATTGAAGGGGAGGTGAACCATGAGAGACTATGGACTCTGAAAAACTCTGAGGGTTTTGAAGGG